>NC_069504.1:489423326-489723326 GCF_027579735.1 Bombina bombina
CAATGTCACAGTTTTCCTGCCATTCCTGCCCCTCCGGACTGACCGGCGCCGCCATAGCAACCATAGTCCCACAGAATCCCAGGACACACTGCTGACGGTTTTGGGGTGATCCTGGGGGAGCAGCGGCACTTCCAGGGTGTCATTTGAAAGCTCTTCATCCCCAGATGCTGCAGTCCAAAAAGCATGATTCGTTATTGGGGACCGGAGATACAGCCCGTTGAAGTTATGGGGGTAGGGGTGTCCAAAACCCCCGGTTCCCAAAGCAGCTCCCCTCCGGTAATTCCCCCACCTCTTGTCCTCCTTAGGAGCTACTAATCCCCAAAAGAGCAGAGCTCTGGGGCACATGGTTGATGGAGTGACCAGGGGTAAAGTTAGCAGGTGTTCTGCTGTCCTGTGGCCGACCAGGAGTTCCAGGAGACCGGACAGCCTGAGAGGGTTTTCCAGGTCATAGACCAGCTCTTCTCTAAACAAGTTTGGAACACGAAAATATGCAAACAAAAGCTTCCAGAGATTGTGGTTGCTCTGAGGAGCCCAAAACCACTGAGAAGCAACAGGGGTGAGGTTGTAGGGGGGTGGGAGGTAGCCTTAGCTGTCTGGTATCCATGACATCTCCCCCCCTCCAGTTCGGCAGACCCAGCTAGACCCTTAAAGGGTCGGCCTGGGGCTGTCCAATGGTGGTCCTCCACTTCTCAGTTGCTGGGAGAGGTGATCCCATCTCTCCAGAGCTTGGGTAATCCTGGGGGGTTCCGGCTGGTGTTTATACCCTGCGCCCTGGGCGCAGGAATAGTCACATAAGGCAACATCCCAAACAAGTATGCCAAGGCCGGCTCAAATACAATTGATGTCCCACAAGTTCCAGGGTACTCAAGTTCCAGGGCCACACTGCCTCTCTCTGTGATACTCGGTTTAGTACTTGTGGACCCACCCCAGACCAAAGGGGGAGGTTGCTCCTTGGTGGGGCAGGCAAAGCTTGTTTGCCCAAACATGTGGCACCAACTGTATAAGCTTTTCTCCTCCTTGACTAATGCAACGCCTGCTCCCGGTGAGAAATAGTCCGGGACAAGAAAAGGGTAGAGATCCTGCCCAGCTACTGAGGGGAAAGACCGTCTGTCTCTTCTCCCGAGAAGGAGATCTACTGCTGGCGAGGGAGGTCTGCTACCTCCGTTCCATGGGAAACTGTGCTGCCGCTGGGGAGAGAGACCAACTGTCTCCTCTCCCAGAAAGGGGTTCTGCTTATGGGGAGAGAGGATGACTACCTCCTCTCCCAGGGGATGGCTCTGCCACTGGGGAGAGATACCAACTGTCTCCTCTCCCAGAAAGGGGTTCTGCTTACAGGGAGAGAGGAAGACTACCTCCACTCCCAGGGGATGGCTCTGCCACTGGGGAGAGAGACCGACTGTCTCCTCTCCCGGGAAGGGGTTCTGTTTATGGGGAGGGAGGACGACTACCTCTGCTCCCAGGGGATGGCTCTGCCGCTGGGGAGAGAGACCGACTGTCTCCTGGCTCCTGGTTCTGCTGCTGGGGAGAGAGACCGACTGTCTCCTCTCCCAGGAAGGGGTTCTGCTGCTGGGGAGAGCTATTGACATCCATCTCTACCTGCAAGGGTTTCTCTGTAAGGGAAGGGAGGACGAGTACCTCCGCTCCCAGGTTTCCTGGAGCTGTTACAGGTGCTGGGCAGAGGCCGACACTTCTGCTGGGGTGGCTCCCTTGTCCAAGTCTATAAGCACACTGCTGATCAGGATCCAGCAGCCCTGGTTCCCTTTTTCTTTGCTGCCACTCCTCCACGGTCGAACTCTGTGAATCCCAAAGGGCTGCACCCCAGATCTGTATGCCCCTGGCACACTGCTTAGCGAGATCCAGCAGCCTCTTGTATTCCTTGACCAGTGCCTCTTTCTGGTCAATTATAAAATCCAGATTGTCCAGCAGCCAGGTCTCCTCCAAAAGATCCAACAGTTCCGCTTGGACCCCAGAGATATCCTCCAGACCCTGGTCTGTCTCGCTCCCAAACTGTGGGTCCTCTGTCCTTTTTGTAAACAGCAATCCAGGGCCGCCGAAGCTAAAGCCCTCTGGTGGGGGAGCCTTCCTCCATCATGGCTGCGCTTGCATAGCGAGCCAATGGAGGGCCCGATAGCCGTCCTCCACCCACATCTCTTGCTGGATCAGTCTATGTAGAACAGCTAGCCATTCCTTCTTTGGCTGTTCTCCCAGGAAAGGCAGTCTCACAGTCCACCGAACCCGGAATCTCGTGTCATTCGTGGGGAGGAAATTTTCATTTTCCTGCTCCTGTTGAAGAGCCTCCCACCAGAGTGTCAGGGTGCCAGGAATCAGACTGAGACAAGAAGTGCAAAAATAATCACACCTTTATTAATAACAAAAAATAATAAAAAGTCCACAAGTCAAATAACAAGCCAGGAGTCACAACCAGAGCTGGTAGTCAGACGAGCTGAGTCAGGAGCCAAAGCAAATAGTCAGACGAGCCAGAATCAGGAACAAGGAAAACAGCAGAGTCAGGAACAAGTCAGGGATCAGGAACCAGGAAGGACATCAGACAGCCAGGTAATACACAGGAACTCACACAAACAGGTCTGAGACTATGCAAAGGCAAAGCATACTGAACAGAGGCCCTTTAAATAATAAGTGATGACATCACAATTCTGAAACTGCATCCTGTCTCACACAGATGATGCACACCAGTCTGGCCATAAAAGGAAGTGCAGGAAATTAGCCGCATCACCCACAATGCACCATAGTCAGCAAGAGAGGTGAGTAAAATGGCTGCCAGCAGCACATGTCAAACAAAACAGGGAAAAAACCCTGACAGTACCCTCCCCTCCACGACCCCTCTCCCACGGGAGTACAAAAGGCTTATTGGGGAAATGGGCATGGAAGGCACGGAGGAGGGCGGGAGCATGAACATCAGAGGAGGGAACCCAAGAACTCTCCTCCGGACTGTAGCCCCTCCAGTGAACCAAATACTGTACACGGCCCCTGGACATACGAGAGTCGATAATGCTGCTGACGTCATACTCCTCATGGTTGTCAACAAAGATAGGACGGGGACAAGGCAACACAGTGGTAAACTGATTACAAACCAATTGTTTCAAGAGGGAGACATGAAAAACATTGGAGATGCGCATTGCAAAAGGAAGGTCAAGAGCGTAGGCCACAGGATTGACCTGTCGGAGTATTCAAAAATGACCAACATTTCGGGGAGCCAGTTTATTGGATGGCACACGAAGATTCAAGTTGCGGGAGGACAGCCAAACTCTCTCACCAACCTGGTAGGAAGGCACGGGCAGACGAATACGATCAGCCTGGAACTTTTGGCTCTGCATAGAACGATGAAGGCAATCCTGAATCTGCACCCACGTGGAAGGGAGTTGCCAAAGATGCTCCTCCAAAGCCGGAATACCCTGAGACATGAATGATAGAGACGAATATGCCCACAGCACTCTATTATTCAAATTACTTTATTTTCTGTAAATTACAGACATAAAATAGCGACGTTTCGAGTGTTGCCACTCTTACTCATGCTCGTTACAATGTATCAATTTGCAACAATTTAAAACCCTCAGTTTGGCGCCAACCACTCTACTAGGTGGATCTGCTGCTATCTACTGACCAATCAGGTAAATAACACTTTAAAAACATTTCAATATTACATAATAGACTGTAACTATGAATTAATAATTTGTTTGCTTACACACAGTATTAATTTCATATGCTTTCTATCACTTAATGTATATTATATACAATCAATTTATATCTCAGATGGAGCAAGTTCATCATATATATAGTAAGTTACATTCCATTTCATATAGGTCCAATTCTCCATGTTTCAACAGAGCTATACATTAGTTTGTGAACAGAGTATTCTACAGTTTAAATATAGTAAATATATGAGGTTCATATTACAGAAATATCGACCAAAGTCCCTATTTAACCCATTAGGCTCCATACTCCCCAATTCAAAAATCCAAAACATTTCCTTTTGTTTTAACACTTTTTCTCTGTCACTACCATTTATCTGTGGGCCCACACTATCAATTACTTGCCATCTTAATTGGCTTATCTGGTGGCCACATTTTAGGAAATGATGGGACACTGGTGCATCAGTATTCTTACACCTTATGTTCGAGCGGTGTTGGCATATCCTATCCCTGATCATACGGATTGTTTCCCCTATGTAGATCAGGGAACAGGAACATTTTATGAGATAGATTACATATCTTGACTCACAGGTATAGTAATCTCTTATCTCATATTTTTTCCCATTCCTTGGATGATGAAAATATTTACCTTTAATAATAGAGTGACAGCTCATACACCCAAGGCAAGGGAAAGTTCCTCTGCTATTGTTATCTAGAAACATCTGCTATCTTGTTTCTTTGGACCTACATCTGTATTAGTCAGCTGATCTTTAAGATTTTTTACTCTCTTGTATGCCATTAAAGGTGGATTCTTAAATATCTCCATATCTTTATTACACTCACTCAATACATGCCAGTGTCTATTTACAATACGTATAGGCAAAGGTAAATATTTTCATCATCCAGGGAATGGGAAAAAATATGAGATAAGAGATTACTATACCTGTGAGTCAAGATATGTAATCTATCTCATAAAATGTTCCTGTTCCCTGATCTACATAGGGGAAACAACCCGTATGATCAGGGATAGGATATGCCAACACCGCTCGAACATAAGGTGTAAGAATACTGATGCACCAGTGTCCCATCATTTCCTAAAATGTGGCCACCAGATAAGCCAATTAAGATGGCAAGTAATTGATAGTGTGGGCCCACAGAGAAATGGTAGTGATAGAGAAAAAGTGTTAAAACAAAAGGAAATGTTTTGGATTTTTGAATTGGGGAGTATGGAGCCTAATGGGTTAAATAGGGACTTTGATTGGTCGATATTTCTGTAATATGAACCTCATATATTTACTATATTTAAACTGTAGAATACTCTGTTCACAAACTAATGTATAGCTCTGTTGAAACATGGAGAATTGGATCTATATGAAATGGAATGTAACTTACTATATATGATGAACTTACTCCATCTGAGATATAAATTGATTGTATATATTGCATATTAAATTAATACTGTGTGTAAGCAAACAAATTATTAATTCATAGTTACAGTCTATTATGTAATATTGAAATGTTTTTAAAGTGTTATTTACCTGATTGGTCAGTAGATGGCAGCAGATCCACCTAGTAGAGTGGTTGGCGCCAAACTGAGGGTTTTAAATTGTTGCAAATTGATACATTGTAACTAGCATGAGTAAGAGTGGCAACACTCGAAACGTCTCTATTTTATGTCTGTAATTTACAGAAAATAAAGTAATTTGAATAATACAGTGCTGTGGGCATATTCATCTCTACTATTGGAATTGGGGGAGCCAGGCAGGACCCCTGTCTTCACTTGCACTGCACTCCTGTTTTTGCTGTACTAACAAAGCTACTACATTGCTGAGACATGAATGAATCGGGCAACAAGGATGGTTGAAACCCATAATTCGCCATGAATGGGGGTAACTTGGAGGAAGCATTAATAGCACTATTACAAGCAAACTCTGCCCAAGGTAACAGTTCAGACCAATTATTGTGGTTATCTGAGACATAGCAATGGAGGAACTGTTCCAGAGCTTGATTAGACCGTTCCGCAGCCCCATTGGACTGAGGGTGATATGCCGAGGAGAAGGAAAGCTGGATCCCCATTTGAGCACAAAAGGAACGCCAAAATCTGGAGACAAACTGGCTACCCCGGTCCGACACTATCTCCTTAGGTAACCCATGTAAACGGAAGACCTCCCGGGCAAAAATTGAAGCAAGCTCCTGAGCGGTAGGCAACTTCATCAAGGGAATGCAATGTGACATTTTAGAAAAACGGTCAACCACCTTAAGGATAACAGTATTGCCATTGGAAACAGGGAGCTCAACAATGAAGTCCATGGAAAGATGTGTCCAAGGACGCTCACCATTAGCGATAGGTTGAAGAAGACCCACAGGAAGACGTTGAGGAGTCTTATTTTGTGCACAAACTGAGCAGGAGGCAACATATGCAGCAACATCAGAACGAAGACCTGGCCACCAGAATTGTCGAATGACAGACCAAATCATTTGGTTCTTGCCTGGGTGACCTGTGGTTTTAGGATAGTGGTAAGTGTGCAAAAGTTTAGTTTGAAGATTCTCAGGAACAAAACACAGGTTTCTCAGGAGGTGCATTGGTTTGTGCAGCCAGGATTTCCTCCCCCAAGGGAGAAGTCAAATTAGTATGTATGGTAGCTAAAATATGGTCAGGAGGTATAACAGGAGCAGGTACAGACTCCTCCTTGGATAGAGGCGAAAATTGTCGAGAGAGGGCATCAGCTCTAACATTCTTACTACCAGGCAGGTAGGACACCACATAATTAAACCGAGACAAAAATGGCGCCCATCTGGCCTGTCGGGGTGACAAACGTTTTGTTTCAGATAGATAAGTTAAATTCTTGTGGTTAGTAAGAATGAGGACTGGCACGCTAGTGCCCTCGAGAAGATGCCTCCATTCCTTGAGTGCCAAAATTATGGCCAGTAATTACCTGTCGCCAATTTCATAATTGCACTCCACTGGAGACAATTTCTTAGAGAAGAAACCACACGGATGCAAAGAACCGTCAGGCGTAGGACATTGAGACAAGAGGGCACCTACTCCAGTCTCAGACTCATGGACCTCAAGAACGAAAGGCAGGACAGGGTTAGGATGAGCCAGAATGGGAGCGGCAGCAAAGGCAGTCTTAAGACTAACAAAGGCCTTAATGGCAGTAGCTGACCAATGGAGTGGATCATTCTCTTTACGGGTCATGTCTGTGATAGGTTTGACCAAGGAAGAAAAGTTTTTAATAAACTTTCTATAGTAATTGGTGAACCCCAAAAAACGTTGAATAGGCCGAAGACCAACTGGGTGAGGCCACTGCAGAACTGCAGATAACTTGTCAGGATCCATGGAGAACCCTGCAACAGAGATAACATAACCTAGGAAGGTTACTTGAGTCTGATGGAACTCATATTTCTCGAGTTTACAAAACAGGCCGTTCTCACGTAGTCTCTGAAGAACCTGTGTAACATCAGAACGAAGAGCCTCAAGTGTGGGTGAGTGTATGAGGATGTCGTCTAAGTACACCACAACACACTGTTGCAACATATCTCGTAAGACATCATTAATAAATTCCTGGAAAACAGCAGGAGCATTACATAGGCCAAAGGGCATTACAAGATACTCATAATGCCCGCTCCTGGTGTTAAACGCTGTTTTACATTCGTGGCCCTCCTTGATCCTAATGAGATTGTACGCTCCTCTCAAATCAAGTTTAGTAAAGACCATAGCTCCCTTGAGGCGGTCAAAGAGTTCATGAGTGTAATGAGCGGAATAGGGTAAGCATTCTTAATGGTAAGACAATTAAGACCCCTATAATTGATGCATGGTCTTAACTCGCCACCCTTTTTTTTCACAAAGAAGAAGCCAGCCCCTGCAGGAGAGCAGGATTTGTGGATATTCCCTGCGACAGAGCATCAGCAACATACTCCTCCATAGCACAATTCGGCCCCGAGGAGGAATGGCTCCGGGTTGCAGGTCTATGGCTCAATCGTAAGACCGGTAAGGAGGCAACGTACCGGCACGCACCTTGTCAAAAACGTCTAGGAACTCTCGGTACTCCTCTGGCAATTGAGATATCGTAGAAGTGCACAAGACTTTAACTGGTTTCCGAAGACAAGTGGAAATACATTGCTGGGACCATGACAACATTTCGGACCTGCGCCAGTCGAGACTGGGATTGTGCTTTTGGAGCCAGGGATAACCCAGAACAACAGGAAAATGTGGAGAGTTTATCACCTGGAACTGGAGGGTTTCAAAATGGAGAGCCCCAACAGCCATGGACAACGGAGCAGTTTCGTGAGTAACGAGTGCGGGCTGAAGGGGCCTGCCATCAATGGCCTCAATAGCAAGCGGAATGGACCGAGGCAAAACAGGAATGTAGTGCTTTGATACAAAAGCACTGTCAATGAAATAGCCCGCAGCACCGGAGTCAACAACAGCCTGGGTGACTATGGAGGAGTCCACCCAGGAAAGGACAACCATGACCAAACGTTTCTCCTTAATCAGTTCCGGGGACGAGGATAAACCACCCAAGGTCTGCACCCGACAGGACCTTAGGTGTGAGTGTTTCCCGGCCTTGTAGGACAAGACTTCAAAAGGTGACCCTGTAAGCCACAATAGTGGCAGAGCCCCTCCCTCCTCCTAAAGGCCCTCTGCGCCGTGGAGAGACTCGTGAATCCTAACTGCATCGGCTCAGCAGTACCTGGTGACTCGGGACCAGGAGGCATGGGAGGAGAGGGAGGAATGGGTGAGAACGAACACGTAGGAGACAACGGAACAGGAGGCTTCCGCAAGCGCTCCTTGAAAGAGGGCCTCTCTCTGAGTCTGATGTCAATTAGGATCAAAAAAGACACCAATGCCTCAAGATCCTCTGGTAAATCTCTGGCAGCAACTTTGTCTTTAATCGCATCGGAGAGCCCATGAAAGAAGGCGGCAACAAGGGCTTCATTGTTCCAACCAACCTCTGAGGCAAGCGTACGGAACTCAATAGCATACTGAGTAACAGATCTTGTACCTTGCTGAATGGACATGAGTCATTTAGCAGCAGATGAGGAGCAAGCCGGAACATCAAATACCCTTCGAAAGGAGACCACAAATTCAGGGTAATTTGAAATCACAGGCTTATTAGTCTCCCACAAGGGATTAGCCCAGGCAAGAGCTGTGTCAGAGAGTAACGAGATGAGAAATCCCACCTTAGCTCTGTCAGAGGGAAACGCCTGAGGTAACATCTGAAAGCAAATCCCCACCTGGTTCAAAAACCCTCTGCGCTGAATAGGATCGCCTCCATATCGCTGAGGCAGAGGTGCAGAACCGGACATGCTCCTGGTAGGACTAGGTGCAGCAGCGGAAACAGGAGCAGCCATAACTTGTGGGACACTTTGGTCCAAATGTGCAGTGCGAGTCAGCAGGGTTTGCAGGGCTAGTACAAATTGATCCAAGCGATGATCCTGTTCATCCATCCTGGAAATGATGGCAGGTAAAGGTGGATTATTAGCACCATCAGGATTCATGGCCTTTGTGTAATGTCAGGGTGCCAGGAATCAGAATGTCAGGGTGCCAGGAATCAGACTGAGATGAGAAGTGCAAAAATAATCACACCTTTATTAATAACAAAAAAATAATAAAAAGTCCACAAGTCAAATAACAAGCCAGGAGTCACAACCAGAGCTGGTAGTCAGACGAGCCGAGTCAGGAGCCAAAGCGAATAGTCAGACGAGCCGGAATCAGGAAAACAGCAGAGTCAGGAACAAGCCAGGGATCAGTAATCAGGAAGGACGTCAGGCAGCCAGGTAATACACAGGAACTCACACAAACAGGTCTGAGACTACGCAAAGGCAAAGCATACTAAACAGAGGCCCTTTAAATAATAAGTGATGACATCACAATTCTGAGACTGCATCCTGTCTCACACAGATGATGCACACCAGTCTGACCATAAAAGGAAGTGCAGAAAATTAGCAGCATCCCCCACAATGCACCATTGTCAGCAAGAGAGGTGAGTAAAATGGCTGCCAGCAGCACATGGCAAACAAAACAGGGAAAAACCCTGACATAGAGGTCTCAGATGGCAAGGTTCCTCCATGCCAGAACGTCCTGTTCCAAACAAGGATCATTTGTTCCGGTCAGCATCTTTTGTACTCTCCCTAGGAACTCTGCCTCCATATTTACTGGCTACTGTGGTACGTCTCCTCTGTCAGCAGAAACTTTGTGAAAGAAGCAGATCCCACCGCTGTCACCAATGTGACGGATACCATGGTTACCCTGACTGGGTAGCTCCGTCAAACAGGTCCTGCTTCCACCCTGCTGAGTGCAGCTATGTAGCTGGCAAGTAACCACAGCCTGTAGCCACCCCTGATGCCCGACAGCACCAGTATTCAGGGTCCCACCCTGTGGCAGACTCCAGCTACCCAGACTGGGTAGCTCTACCTGAGAGTCCTTCCTCTGCCTGGAACAGGCTGCTATGTAGCCCAGGAAAGTGATTTTAGCTGGGGCCCACCCAAATAACTAGACAGACTAGCATTCAGGTGAAAAATAGAACTGATTTTATTGTACAACATACACTCCTTTTATACACACAGCTCATCTTGATAAAACAGGGAGACAATTCCACAGTTTTCCTGCCATTCCCGCCCCTCCAGACTGACCGGCGCCTCCATAGCAACCATAGTCCCACAGAATCCCAGGACACAGTGCTGACGGTTTTGGGGTGATCCCGGGGGAGCGGCAGCACTTCCAGGGTGTCATTTGAAAGCTCTCTATCCCCAGATGCTGCAGTCCAAAAAGCATGATTCGTTATTGGGGACTGGAGATACAGCCCGTTGAAGTTATGGGGGTAGGGGTGTCCAAAACCTCAGGTTCTCAAAGCAGTTCCCCTCCGGTAATTCCCCCACCTCTTGTCCTCCCTAGGGGCTACTAATCCCCAAAAGAGCAGAGCTCTGGGGCACATGGTTGCTGGAGCGACCAGGGGTAAAGTTAGCGGGTGTTCTGCTGTCCTGTGGCCGACCGGGAGTTTCAGGAGCCCAGACAGCCTGAGAGGGGTTAGGCGGGTGTCCATTGTGAGGTGGCCAACCGGGAGTTCCAGGAGCCCAGCCAACCTAGGAGGGTTTTCCAGGTCATAGACCAGCTCTTCTCTAAACAAGTTTGGAACACAAAACTATGCAAACAAAAGCTTCCAGAGATTGTGGTTGCTCTGAGGAGCCCAAAACCACTGAGAAGCAACAGGGGTGAGGTTGTAGGGGGGTGGGGGGTAGCCTTAGCTGTCTGGTATCCATGACAAAATACATATACATATCTAAGTGTCTGCCCTGCCCAGTACTGAGGGGCTATACAATAAAGACAAATATAGGTTTAATTAATCCAAACCATATATCTATATATACTATTAAAATGTTGTCTGTGGACTTTTCAGAGTGTACTGATATTGCGCAAGATAATATAATTACTACAAACCATCTTAGATTGTGATCACTTATAACTTGAAAAACATGGATCGGGAGCCGAAAAAACTGGTGATAAACAGGAACAGAAAGATTGGAATCGACCCCTTTGCAGAATTAAACACACAGTTCTGTGTAAACTATAATAAAATGCTGTAGCATATTAGATTATTTTAATTGATCTTTTATGCCCCTTTACACAAATAAAACAACTATTAGAAGCTGAAGTATCCCAGGCTTGTCAAGTTGGTTTGACCCTCATAAATTCTATACCACTGGTTTTCAAACCTGGCCTCAGGCCTCTCTAACAGGACAGATTTTGAGGCTATTTGAACTAGAGCACAGGTAAAATATTCAGCTGATTAGTAAACATGGTTATTTTAACCTGTTCTCACCCAAAGTAATCCTGAAAAACAGGCCTGTTATGGAGACGTGAGGACAGGTTTGAAAACCAGTGTTCTATACTGATGATAACTGACTAATATATTTGAACACATTTTTTTGTTTTTGATTAAACTGATAATATAAATGTATGTTCTGTGCTTTTCATAATGGGATATAATTTTGTGAAATTAACATGTTTTAACCTCCAAACACATCACTGCAATCACTAATATTTAATGCCAAAAATACACTTAAAAAAAGCAGTAATGTATTTTAGCTGACAAACTGTCAGGAAAGGGTTGTTTGACTGAAAAAGTATAGTTGAATTGTCCAAATACAAGGTATAGTGGGTGTTTTATTGGTCAAATATATTTTGAAAAGTGTTTGATAAATGGGTTATTGCTGGGTTTTCAAATGTTTCGAAAGGCTTTGAACTAAAAACATATTTGATGGGGGGCGGAACTAGCCCTGCATCTGAGCGGTCACATATTACAGCAGCTCCGGACCTGTGCAGATAATATATACATCTTTGACCGCTCAGCGCTCAATGCAGCCCAATTTACACCAAAGAGGAGGGCGATACCCTAAGGAGGTGAAATATATCATTTTGACATAGATAGCAGTCTAAGTGAAGGAGACTGTCATCCACTGCCCCTGAAAACATTGCTGTGATCATTAGGGAGTAGCCATCTTCTCATCCACGTGGCACTTTAGCTATAAACAGGAGACTGCTTTTATGAGATCTACCGCAAAATCTGATTTTGGAGGATATCTCTACAATGCTACATTCCAACATTTCAGAGTTTGAGGACTTAATGTTGCAAAAGATTGACCATGCACTAAACAATACCGATCCAGTGGGCAGGTACTCTGATAATGCTAAGCCGGCAATATTAACTGACAAGAAAAGTATGTGGACAAACAGCACTATGCTCTGCTCTCTGGGCCAAATTATTGACACAGATGATACCACGGCATCAACAATAGCGTACTACAGTTCAGAAGATATCCCATTATTTCTCAATACTTACATTATGGGGGATGTGGCTGAACCCCAGAACCAAGAAGTATACTATTTACATGAGCAGAGGGAGGACCTTAATGCAACTGATATTACAGTAGCGAGTAAAACGCTCATGGGGCTAGAGCAGATAGAGTATACCCACGCTGACTCACATTGAGGAGATCAACAGGGCAATGTCTGGACCAGCTTTGGGTCTTGTGTTAGCACAAAGGTGATTCACCTGTATCGCCTCCAGTTTTCTTCCTTCAGAAGGTGCCATGACAATGGAATTGTTGCGGCATTGAGACTTACTCCACACATGCTGAAGGAGCCAGGAGGAATTTCTCTAGATAAGAAGACCAACCTATACTTTTCGCTCAAGTCCTATACTCCGTCTTTGAGACGGAGGATCAGGAGGGCTGCTGTGGGTTAGGAATCTATGTCCCACTTAGCAGAGATTCTAATATATTGTGAGGGCAGCTGCAAACTAGGATTACTCGTACTCCTGCCTAATACCTGGACTGGTTTCATGAACCAAACAATTTAAACATGAAGAATTGTTAATTAGGTGCTATATGAAGGTTTGTCAGCCTGAAATAGCAGATTATATAAAAATTTTCCATGCAACAACTCTTATAACTGGTATATAGTTTGTTAGCAAAAATGCTTTGTTTGAATGTACTATTAGCGGTTCATGCTGTTTGCCCTTCATATACATCAATCAGCTTTGTTTTAAAATGTTCTGCTAATTGTATCATTACTAGTCATGTCAGACTTTCACTGTAGAGCATTGTAAAACACTCCAGGACAACCGCATAATTACCAATACAAAACTGCAATCGTTTTTCAGTATATCAGTCATGAGGCATAATTATACCTGATACCTTTGGCCATAGAATATGTCTCCCATTTATCTCTAGTTCTCATTAAAACTCTAAAGCACAATCCCTGTAATAGTTAGATAAAAACTCCATCTCTCTCTATAGACCCACTGTGATCTAGATCAGTGATTTTCAACCTTTTTTTTGCCGTAGCACATTTTTTTACATTAAAAAATCTTGCGGCACACCACCATCCCAACATTTTACAAAATCACACATTGTAGCCTAATGCAGCATATATATATATATATACACACACACACACACACACACACACACACATACTGTACTGTGCTGTCATACCATGCCTCATACAAACTATACAGATGTGACTTATTTTTTGACACCTGTTTTTTATGTATACACATCATGCACTCACACAATTCTTCACAATTTCCTCGCATTCCATCCATTCCTCTTCCTTGCTTGTTCACCCTCTCTTGTACTAAATTGCAATCCTGTCCCTCACTCATAAAGTTAGGTTGCTATATTCCAAGCTTGTACCCCAGCCCTACTGCTATACAGCTTTGTTCTTTCATGCTGTCTTCTGTTGTCATGCATCTTGGTCTAAGAAGAATCTTCATGACTGCTAAACAGCACTGCACATTCCATCTGTTCAGGCCAGTAAGGGAAAACATTAAATTGGGAGAATTTCGCCCATGCATAGTGGATTTACCACATACATTTCTGAAGTAATGTAAAATGGATATTTGTGCATCTGCGATACCAAATTTGGTAGAACATTTCTGCTTAATGTTTTGGTTTTTAAAATATTTTTTTTCAGCATGAATTTCATGGTAAGTTTTATTGTACTTACTGTAATTAGCTGCATGTCATGGCTTGGTTCCCGGCCTAGCAGTAGTCACAAAGCTTACTTCTTTCCTATTTTCATTCACTGCGTTTTACATAAAAATGCTGTCCAATATTATTTGGGGGTACTTCTATTACTTAAAAAATTGCGGGATGTTGTGTTTCTGTTAATTAGCTTTAAAGGGGGACTACTCTTTGTTGAGTGCATCTGAGGAGAGTTGACATGGAAATTATTTATTTAGTACAATTAACATCAGACGATTAAAGGTACCTTAAACTTGACTTTTATGTTCTAATCGTTTATTTGAAGAGCCATAGGCCTTGGCTTCATTGTTTTTAATACCTTTTAAACGCCATTTTTGCTGCCATTGGCCTTTTCAAGAACGCCTTTTTCCATTGTCATAGGGAGCTATTTTATGTATTAAGGGAGACGTCCCTTTTATGTTATATGTTGTTTTATTAAATTGTATACATTCATAGTTTACATCATCTGCTATCTGTATTTTGTATATATTTTTAGTTACTTATTTTATTTATATACTCTCCTACTTAGGCTTATATGTGCACATATAAGCTTCGCTATCTGTCTTTTGTATATATTTTTAGTTACTTATTTTATTTATATACTCTCCTACTTAGGCTTATATTTGCACATATATTATTTACTATTTAGATCCATGCTTCTAGCGCTAACTCTTTTCACTGACTGTAAATATGTCATGTTGTAAATGATGTTGTCTGCCTGATGAGCCTATCAGTCTGCCTCTGCAATTGCGGCACACCTGACGATCTCTCACGGCACACTAGTGTGCCGCAGCACAGTGGTTGAAAATCACTGACCTAGATAACATATCTAAATGCTGAGGTGAAAAGCTACATACACCTCTTATGAGGGCTACTAAGCTATATTTTTATTAGTTGACTCCCTACTATATATTTCAAGACGCAAGAGCTAGGTGGTCAGCTATATCTATTTCTTTATTTATGCCAGGGAAAGCCACATTGGTACTAGATACTATTTTGCTTAATTACCCTTTTTCTATTATGATCCCCTCCCTCTCCCCATTAGTACCCCCCAAGATATTGTTTGCTTTGTGAACAAAGGAAAATATCTCCTATGCCCTACTTCCCTGAATTGTCAAACAATATATTTTACTTTATAAGCAAATGCCTACAGTGATTCTAATAAGGGATATGTTGTCAGAAGTTGGATATGTAGAGTAACAACAACTTGAACCGTTGCTGAGGTATTATATAACAGCACAGTAATACTTGTGTTACTAATTTATTTTACTCAGGCATTATACCATATACCCCTCAACTAATAACGAGACAATCTTTTTATTCACTTTATGTCAGAAATAAGTACAATTCACAAGGTTCATACTACATATTTTCATATTCACTACTACACTACTTGATACCCCTACATATATACCATAGTATGCTTCTCTACTTACAATATTACCCCTTTACCCCTTAATATTGAACATTATGCGTGCATCCACTTATCTCAGTTACAGTATGTATTAACATATCCGTGTAAAACAGTGCAATGAATGAGTGAGTTTGATACCTTATAAAGCCAGAAAATTGTGATTCACTATGTGCGATTACGGAATGTCTTACAGGTATACTATGCATATCATGACTTGCTTTTCTTAGCAACATTTATAGAAATAATGTCTTTATATAATCTGTATAGACTATGTACTGTATACCTAGTTTGAATCTCAATAAAAATATTTATAAAAACAAAACAAAACGTATTTGATGCACATTTCAAAGGAACTCGCACTGACTGGAACGTAGCCCTGTTTTTTTTTTATATTACTCTAATTTCTTTTTTTATCATGAAGTCCTGCACTCAACTCATCCTCTTTTCATTTCAGCTCAAACTTACGTATCACCATCACTAAATCTCCTAGGCCTAGATTTGGAGTTCGGCGGTAAAAGGGCTGTTAACGCTCCGCGGGCTTTTTTCTGGCCGCACCATAAATTTAACTCTGGTATCGAGAGTTAAAACAAATGCTGCGTTAGGCTCCAAAAAAGGAGCGTAGAGCATTTTTACCGCAAATGCAACTCTCGATACCAGAGTTGCTTACGGACGCGGCCGGCCTCAAAAACGTGCTCGTGCACGATTCTCCCATAGGAAACAATGGGGCTGTTTGAGCTGAAAAAAAACCTAACACCTGCAAAAAAGCAGCGTTCAGCTCCTAACGCAGCCCCATTGTTTTCTATGGGGAAACACTTCCTACGTCTGCACCTAACACCCTAACATGTACCCCGAGTCTAAACACCACTATCCTTACACTTATTAACCCCTAATCTGCCGCCCCTGCTATCGCTGACCCCTGCATTACACTTTTAACCCCTAATCTGCCGCTCCGTAAAACGCCGCCACCTACGTTATCCCTATGTACCCCTAATCTGCTGCCCTAACATCGCCGACCCCTATGTTATATTTATTAACCCCTAATCTGCCCCCCACAACGTCGCCGACACCTACCTACACTTATTAACCCCTAATCTGCCGAGCGGACCTGAGCGCTACTATAATAAAGTTATTAACCCCTAATCCGCCTCACTAACCCTATCATAAATAGTATTAACCCCTAATCTGCCCTCCCTAACATCGCCGACACCTACCTTCAATTATTAACCCCTAAACTTCCGATCGGAGCTCACCGCTATTCTAATAAATGGATTAACCCCTAAAGCTAAGTCTAACCCTAACACTAACACCCCCCTAAGTTAAATATAATATTTATCTAACGAAATAAATTAACTCTTATTAAATAACTTATTCCTATTTAAAGCTAAATACTTACCTGTAAAATAAATCCTAATATAGCTACAATATAAATTATAATTATATTATAGCTATTTTAGGATTAATATTTATTTTACAGGCAACTTTGTAATTATTTTAACCAGGTACAATAGCTATTAAATAGTTAAGAACTATTTAATAGTTACCTAGTTAAAATAATAACAAATTTACCTGTAAAATAAATCCTAACCTAAGTTATAATTAAACCTAACACTACCCTATCAATAAAATAATTAAATAAACTACCTACAATTACCTACAATTAACCTAACACTACACTATCAATAAATTAATTAAACACAATTCCTACAAATAAATACAATTAAATAAACTAGCTAAAGTACAAAAAATAAAAAAGAACTAAGTTACAGAAAATAAAAAAATATTTACAAACATAATAAAAATATTACAACAATTTTAAACTAATTACACCTACTCTAAGCCCCCTAATAAAATAACAAAGCCCCCCAAAATAAAAAATTCCCTACCCTATTCTAAATTAAAAAAGTTACAAGCTCTTTTACCTTACCAGCCCTGAACAGGGCCCTTTGCGGGGCATGCCCCAAGAATTTCAGCTCTTTTGCCTGTAAAAAAAAACATACAATACCCCCCCCCAACATTACAACCCACCACCCACATACCCCTAATCTAACCCAAACCCCCCTTAAATAAACCTAACACTAATCCCCTGAAGATCTTCCTACCTTGTCTTCACCATCCAGGTATCACCGATCCGTCCTGGCTCCAAGATCTTCATCCAACCCAAGCGGGGGTTGGCGATCCATAATCCGGTGCTCCAAAGTCTTCCTCCTATCCGGCAAGAAGAGGACATCCGGACCGGCAAACATCTTCTCCAAGCGGCATCTTCGATCTTCTTCCATCCGGTGCGGAGCGGGTCCATCTTGAAGCAGGCGACGCGGATCCATCCTCTTCTTCCGATGTCTCCCGACTAATGACGGTTCCTTTAAGGGACGTCATCCAAGATGGCGTCCCTCGAATTCCGATTGGCTGATAGGATTCTATCAGCCAATCGGAATTAAGGTAGGAATTTTCTGATTGGCTGATGGAATCAGCCAATCAGAATCAAGTTCAATCCGATTGGCTGATCCAATCAGCCAATCAGATTGAGCTCGCATTCTATTGGCTGATCGGAACAGCCAATAGAATGCGAGCTCAATCTGATTGGCTGATTGGATCAGCCAATCGGATTGAACTTGATTCTGATTGGCTGATTCCATCAGCCAATCAGAAAATTCCTACCTTAATTCCGATTGGCTGATAGAATCCTATCAGCCAATCGGAATTCGAGGGACGCCATCTTGGATGACGTCCCTTAAAGGAACCGTCATTAGTCGGGAGACATCGGAAGAAGAGGATGGATCCGCGTCGCCTGCTTCAAGATGGACCCGCTCCGCACCGGATGGAAGAAGATCGAAGATGCCACTTGGAGAAGATGTTTGCCGGTCCGGATGTCCTCTTCTTGCCGGATAGGAGGAAGACTTTGGAGCACCGGATTATGGATCGCCAACCCCCGCTTGGGTTGGATGAAGATCTTGGAGCCAGGACGGATCGGTGATACCTGGATGGTGAAGACAAGGTAGGAAGATCTTCAGGGGATTAGTGTTAGGTTTATTTAAGGGGGGTTTGGGTTAGATTAGGGGTATGTGGGTGGTGGGTTGTAATGTTGGGGGGGGGGTATTGTATGTTTTTTTTTACAGGCAAAAGAGCTGAAATTCTTGGGGCATGCCCCGCAAAGGGCCCTGTTCAGGGCTGGTAAGGTAAAAGAGCTTGTAACTTTTTTAATTTAGAATAGGGTAGGGAATTTTTTATTTTGGGGGGCTTTGTTATTTTATTAGGGGGCTTAGAGTAGGTGTAATTAGTTTAAAATTGTTGTAATATTTTTATTATGTTTGTAAATATTTTTTTACTTTCTGTAACTTAGTTCTTTTTTATTTTTTGTACTTTAGCTAGTTTATTTAATTGTATTTATTTGTAGCAATTGTGTTTAATTAATTTATTGATAGTGTAGTGTTAGGTTAATTGTAGGTAATTGTAGGTAGTTTATTTAATTATTTTATTGATAGGGTAGTGTTAGGTTTAATTATAACTTAGGTTAGGATTTATTTTACAGGTAAATTTGTTATTATTTTAACTAGGTAACTATTAAATAGTTCTTAACTATTTAATAGCTATTGTACCTGGTTAAAATAATTACAAAGTTGCCTGTAAAATAAATATTAATCCTAAAATAGCTATAATATAATTATAATTTATATTGTAGCTATATTAGGATTTATTTTACAGGTAAGTATTTAGCTTTAAATAGGAATAATTTATTTAATAAGAGTTAATTTATTTCGTTAGATAAAAATTATATTTAAGTTAGGGGGGTGTTAGTGTTAGGGTTAGACTTAGCTTTAGGGGTTAATCCATTTATTAGAATAGCGGTGAGCTCCGATCGGAAGTTTAGGGGTTAATAATTGAAGTTAGGTGTCGGCGATGTTAGGGAGGGCAGATTAGGGGTTAATACTATTTATGATAGGGTTAGTGAGGCGGATTAGGGGTTAATAACTTTATTATAGTAGCGCTCAGGTCCGCTCGGCAGATTAGGGGTTAATAAGTGTAGGCAGGTGTCGGCGACGTTGAGGGGGGCAGATTAGGGGTTAATAAATATAATATAGGGGTCGGCGATGTTAGGGGCAGCAGATTAGGGGTACATAGGGATAACGTAGGTGGCGGCGATTTGCGGTCGGAAGATTAGGGGTTAATTATTGTAAGTAGCTGGCGGCGACGTTGTGGGGGGCAGGTTAGGGGTGAATAAATATAATACAGGGGTCGGCGGGGTTAGGGGCAGCAGATTAGGGGTACATAAATATAACGTAGGTGGCGGTCGGCAGATTAGGGGTTAAAAATTTTAATCGAGTGGCGGCGGTGTGGGGGGGCCTCGGTTTAGGGGTACATAGGTAGTTTATGGGTGTTAGTGTACTTTAGGGTACAGTAGTTAAGAGCTTTATGAACCGGCGTTAGCCAGAAAGCTCTTAACTCCTGCTATTTTCAGGCGGCTGGAATCTTGTCGTTAGAGCTCTAACGCTCACTTCAGAAACGACTCTAAATACCAGCGTTAGAAAGATCCCATTGAAAATATAGGCTACGCAAATGGCGTAGGGGGATCTGCGGTATGGAAAAGTCGCGGCTGTAAAGTGAGCGTTAGACCCTTTAATCACTGACTCCAAATACCAGCGGGCGGCCAAAACCAGCGTTAGGAGCCTCTAACGCTGGTTTTGACGGCTACCGCCAAACTCTAAATCTAGGCCCTAGTGCTTTATATTACACCCGTCCACTACTCATATGTCCATTTTTTAATCTCGGCATCACTCATAGCACTCCTGCATGTATTCATCCATCTCTACTCTTACTCTATTCATCTTTTATAAAACTATCTCTAATTTCCCCTCTTGTTTCTGTTCTTCCACCTCTAAACTTTTCGTAACTGTACCACCCAATCACTTACTACTGTGTTCAAAGATCTGTTTACTTACGTATATCTGTAGCCTGTTGATGTTTTGTCAATCTGCAAAAAAACGTGTTTATCGATTTTCAATACCTAAAATGTAAGTATTGCACAATGTACTGGATCTCTGGTAAAGACAACAAAGCGATATTGGTTAAAGCGATATGAAACCCAAAATTTTTCTTCAGTGATTCAGATAGAGCATATAATTTTAAACGTTTCAATTGACTTCTATTATATTATTTGCTTCATTCTCTTGGTATCAGTTGTTGAAAAGTATACCTAGGTAGGCTCAGGAGCTTGGAACTAGCTGCTGATTGGTGGCTGCACATATATACCTCCTAGGCATTGACCTACCAATGTGTTTAGCTAGCTCCCAGTAGTGTATCGCTGCTCTTTCAATAAAAGTCACTAAGAAAATGAAGCAAATTAGAAGTATATTCTATCTAAATTATGAAAGAAAATGTTGGGGTACATTTAATTTAACAAATATACAATGGCTGTTAATGTGGGAGTTAACTGGTGTGGGAGCGAGTCCAACCAATCCCCATGCCAGATTTGGCATCATTTGGTGCCCAGATTCAACATAAAAGTCTAATTAACACATGTGTGCTTGTATGAACACAAGGATATCAATATACTGATACATTTCTAGCCTGTATTAACACTTACATGCAAATGGAGTAACCACATAACAAAATGAACAGAGGAGAAGTTAAATAAAATCATCCAGGGCATACAACTTATTTTGGAGTGTTTCTGGCATCAGTTTTCATTAAAATTAAGATATACTTTAATTGTACATTGCATTTGCCTGAGCCTTATTTGATTAATTTCACATACTATTTTTATATATCAGTTACAACAGACAGCACTGCATTTCTAGTAATGCATGTAAACAATACTGGTATTGTTATATATCACCAATAAATAAATATTGTCTTTATGGCATCATATTTAACTGTGTAAAGATGTAAACCTTAATTGCTGAGACAAATTGATACCTCCACTGAAAAATAGCTTTGAGGTGTGTAGGGGAACCTCGTTATTTATAAGATGATGATGAAAATGTGTAGCGTCTCTGGGCATAGGAGAATATTGTGCCAATACCTTAACCTGTGCTCTGATCTATGCTGGAAGAAAATGATCTTCTATATTGATACAAGGGCTTCCTACACTTTCTGTTTATTATAGGAATACAAGAATAGCTTTTAAAATAATTACCTTTTTCAGTAGAGCACTTAAAATAGAAATAATAGCTCATGTTAAATATATTTTAAATTATGATATAAAGGTTCAGCATAAAAGCTGTTAATTGGATACTGCATGTTGCTTAGTTAAAGATCCATCACATGCTGGGTTCTAAGGGAAAAAAAGATCATGTATAACTAATGACATTCCTTTATAAACACTATGGGGGATATTTATCAAACAAAAAAAAAAACGCAAATCAGGTCCGGGAGCGTCAGTTAAAAAGGTAATCCTTTATTTGATGAACAATTTAAAAGTCACAATATACAGGATAGCAGGACACACATGTGTAGGCTGTGGCTGTGAGATCAGCTGACATGTTTCGTCAGTTATGCCTTAGTCATAGCTATTAGATAGAGATATTTATCAAAGCCTCAACTATGCTGCATTTGCCGGCACAAATACGTTCGCCTAACATTGCGGCCGCGGACCTGAATACGATCTTGTCAGGGTGCCAGGAATCAGACTGAGGCGAGAAGTGCAAGAATAATCACACCTTTATTAATAGCAAAAAATAATAAAAAGTCCACAAGTCAAATAACAAGCCAGGAATCAAAACCAGCGCTGGTAGTCAGACAAGGTGAGTCAGGAACCAAAGTGAGTAGTCAGACGAGCCGGAATCAGGAACAAGGAGAACAGCAGAGCCAGGAACAAGCCAGAGATCAGGAACCAGGAGGGACGTCAGACAGCCAGGTAATACACAGGAGCTCTCACAAACAGGTCTGAGACAATGCAAGGGCAAAGCATACTGAACAGAGGCCCTTTAAATAATAAGTGATGACATCACAATTCTGAGACTGCATCCTGTCTCACACAGATGATGTACACCAGTCTGGCCATAAAAGGAAGTGCAGGAAATGAGCAGCATCACACAGTATGTACCAGAGTCAGCAAGAGAGGCGAGTAAAATGGCTGCCAGCAGCACATAGCAAACAAAACAGGGAAAAAACCCTGACAGATCTCCATATTTATAAAAAGAGCTGGCAAAAAGCTGCGCACCAAGTACAGGGCGATGAGCATCAGACTGTTGTTAACTAACAGTCATCGATCTCGCTGCTATTCGGCTTTTTACTGACTTTATTTATACCCTGTCACTAAACGCTGCCACTATACTAAAATGTTTAACCCCTATCCCGCCACTCCTGGACCCTTCCGCAACTGTAACAAAGTTATTAACCCCATAGCACCGCTCCCGGTCCCCTCCACAACTGTAACAAAGTTATTAACCTCTATCCCGCCGATCCCGGCCCCCGCCGCAACCTAAATAAAGTTATTAACCCCTAAACCTCTGGCCTCCCACATCGCTACCATTAACTAAACCTATTAACCCCTAAACCACCAGCCCCCCACATCGCCATAAACAAAATTAAGCTATTAACCCCTAAACCTAACAACCCGCTAACTTTACATTAAAATTACAACATCCCTATCTTAAAATAAATTTAAACTTACCTGTAGAATTAACATAAACTATATTAAACTATTAATTAACCTACACTTACTATTATACTAAAATTACATTAAACTAGCAATTAAATTAACTATATTACATATTAAAAAACCCTAACCCTACTCAAATTATTTAAATATACTATTAAAAATTACTAAATTACAAAAAAACAAAACGCTAAGTTGCAAAAAAAAAACCCACTAAATTATGAAAAAAAAACCCCACAGTATCAAAAATAAAAAACGAATTACACCCACTCTCATAGCCCTATCAAAATAAAAAAGCCCCCCAAAATAAAAAAAAACATAGCCTACAAAAAAACAACTAATGGCCCTTAAAAGGGCCTTTGTGGGGCATTGTCCCAAAGTCTTCATCCACGTAGCCTCTTCTATCTTCATCCATCCGGCGCGGAGCGGGTCCATCCTGAAGACATCCGGCGTGGAGCTCCTCTTCAATACGGTCGCCGCCGTAAACTGGAACTTCAATGCAAGTGACGTCATCCAAGATGGCGTCCCTTGCATTACTATTGGCTAAACTGTTCCAATCAGCCAATAGGATTTGAGCAGCTCTCATCCTATTGGCTGTTCCAATCAGCCAATAGGATTGAGCTCTCATCCTATGATCGTGAAGTGATATGTTAGAGGCCCCACTTGATATTATATATAAATAAAAATATACCAAAATTTATAAAAAGCTAGTGCTACAATATTTACAGACTGAGACTAATATACAACAATGAATAAGTATATAGTGTTTTCCAACAATTAATTTATACAATTAATTAATACAATATAAATAGAGTGGTGTAAATACACAAGGTGAATAGTAAAATAAAACAAAGATATAGTGATAGAGTCCTGGAAACGTCCCAAGTAAATCAAGATGTAGTTTCAAATCCAGTGAGTCCCAATCCTGAAGGTGACGTGAGGCTGCAAAACTCCTTCCAAACGCTTAATGGCACAAAAGCAGGAATCTGTGAAGTGGTAGAAGAAAGAAGAAGGGGCCACAATAGTGCAACATCAGTGTTGTTAACTCTTCACACACATATACAAGTTGTACTTACTAGATGCAAGGCACTTGAGAAGTGCCACAACAGCACTCTGGACTCTTATTAGCTGCCTAGAAAGCTATCCTCTCGCTGAGAAAGAGGGTGCAGAAACTCCAAAATCAGGATCACAGTAATAAATCGAAATTTAGCATAGAAACTCAATAACACAGTGGTTAGTTCGTAATTCAACTGCACGTTCCCAAAGATAACCAGAGTGAATTTAATCCACTTGAAGTACAAAAAGTTGTGATAAAAACAACTATGGCTTTATTTAACTATGGCTTTATTTAAAAACATATAAAAACACACAACGCATTTCCTGGTCCACTGACCGCTTCATCAGGTGTTGTATTGGGGAAGTGATGACACTGTTTTAACAAAAACTTTTTTTAAAACAGTGGACACGAACAGTTACTTGAATTATAAAAGTAATCACTATAAACCTTGGAAAGAAAATATTCCGTATAATCAATTTTGCAGAATTCGTAGAAATTGTTCATATTTGTTAGTGTATGATGAACAATCTAAAATTCTGAAAAATAGTTTCTTAGAGAGGAAATACCCTTTGAAACTGATAGAAGACAGTTAATATAGAGCAAGAAACAAGGATAGATTGGAATTGTTTAACACCAACAATAGGGATCAGAGCCATAAGAAAGTGCTCCTTGCATCTGCGACTATAACCTCCTCTCATGCTAGACTGCAAGACTTCTGTCGTGCAGCACCTACCCTCTGGAACACTCTCCCTCGTGCTGTCAGGCTGTGCCCTAATCTTTCTTCCTTTAAATGCTCTCTGAAGACTTTTCTGTTTAGAGAAGCCTACCACCCAACTCAGTAATATTTCTCTTACCCAACATTTCCCTCATCTAACTCTGCATTAACATCTCTCTCAATCTTGCAGTCCTCACCTCCTGTTTCTCAACCTCCTACCCTTCTAGATTGTAAGTTCCCACAGGAATAGGGCCCTCGATTCCTCCTGTATGTGTTTGTAAATTCTGTCCTGTCTCTTAGTCTTAGAAGTTTTATATTATTGTTTTATTTAAATTAATTGTATCCATGGACAGTGCTGCAGAATATGATGTTGCTTCATAAATAAAGTATAATAATAATAATAATAATAATAATAAAAAAGAGAAAGTGAACAATAATACATGGTTCATAACAGGTATAATAATAACCATAATAGAATCAAGAGCATTCTACATAAACATTGGTTTATATTAAAGGGGGACCCGATACTTAGTGATTTGATAGATGAGTCTCCTATTTGCACTTTTAGGATGGCTCCAAATAGACTTGTTCCTAGCAAGGTAGTTATGAGGAAACATTGTACAAAAATTGGATATAAATCACTTAAAAATCCTATTCCAGTATTAGGAAATAAGGGTTTTTATAGATGTAATAAAGCAAATTGTGGTTTATGTATGTATACCACCGGAATTACATCACGTTTCATCTGTGACTCCGCATTTGTAGTATATTTGTTGCAATGTAAATGCGGAATAAGATATATTGGTAGAACCTCTAGACCCCTAAAAAAGAGGTGGGGTGAACATCTAAGGAACCTCAAAAAAACTTTAGTTAATCATAGTGTACCCCGTCATGGAGTAAAAGTCCATGAAGGTGAATCTAATATTTTCACAATTTTCCCTATGGAACACATCACTCCCAAATGGGGAAGAAATAGGTTTTTACATTTAAAGGGACAGTCAACACCTGAATTTTTGTTGTTTAAAAATATAGATAATCCCTTTATTACCCATTCCCCAGTTTTGCAAAACCAACACTGTTATATTAATACACTTTTTACTTCTGTGACTAACTTGGATCTAAGCATCTTCTGACCGCCCCTAATCACATGACTTTTAGTTATTATCTATTGACATGCATTTTAGCCAATTAGTGCAGTGTCTGCCATAAGCCACGGGCGTGATCACAATGCTATCTATATGGCCTACATGAGCTTGCTCTCCCCTGCTGTGAAAAGTAAATAAAATAAAGGCGGCCTTCAAGGGCTTAGAAATTATCATATGTGCCTCCCTAGGTTTGCTTTCAAGTAGAATACCAAGAGAACAAAGCAAAATTGTTGATAAAAGTAAATTGGAAAGTTGTTTAAAATTACATGCCCTATTTGAAAAATGAAAGGTTTTTTTGGACTTGACTGTCCCTTTAAGACAAAGAGAGACATATTGGTTTTGGAAAATGAAAACTATAAATCCATATGGATTAAATGAACATATAGATATGGCTGCTTTCAACTAAATTGTTTATTGTTTCAGTAGGGACGTTTTAGCTATTTTCCACCATCTGTAGTTAGAGTTTCAATCACATAGATCTTGATATATGTCGGATGTAGTGTCAACAAATTGGTTTTGTTTATAATGTACCAGTATTTTATTCTACTTATATGGGCGACAGTTTGGGAGTTCAATATTGCTCTATATATACAATCTCTCAACACACTAGTGGACATGGTTATTAGTATCTTTAGTCTATATTTATCTTTCCTACACTGGATATCAATCTCTGAAGTCAAACACCATTAGTACATTATGCATAATTCCTTATTGAGACTGTGATATTTATTCCTGCCCAATTTGGATACAGGTTCATAGTTCACATTTTTAGATCACTAGTACACCTAGGATCTTCATTTCTTACTCATTTATCATATATTAGTTTTATGGTCACTAGCGTATGGCATGATATGGCATTTATTATACACTAGGTTATGAGTTAGGTCAGTTCATCATCACATATAGCAATTCAGTTTACTATCATTTTAGTATATGTTTTTTTGTGAGCTATATATTTTATTATTTTGTATAATATTATTTTTGTAAGCAATATAGTTTATTATTTTGTATAATAATATTATTTTTAATGGAGAATGGGGTAATATTTATATACTCCTATTCTCTACAATTTTTATCCAATTTTTCGCTCATTATTTGATATCATATTTTTCATTTTTTATTATATGGATTTTCTCCTATACATGTTGTATATTGTAATATATCCACATTATATGGTGGTGTTATGAACATATGATATGGTGTATTCTATTATAATATATAATATCGATATGTCCACCTTGTTACTTTATGGGCAATTTCTGTTGCTTAATAATGGTGATTTATTTACTATTGGCTAGATTTAGAGTTGGGCGGTAGCCATCAAAACCAGCGTTAGAGGCTCCTAACGCTGGTTTTTACCGCCCTCTGGTATTTGGAGTCAATCAGGAAAGGGTCTAACGCTCACTTTACAGCCGAGACTTTTCCATACCGCAGATCCCCCTACGCCATTTGCGTATCCTATCTTTTCAATGGGATCTTTCTAACGCTGGTATTTAGAGTCGTGGCTGAAGTGAGCGTTAGAAATCTAACAACAAAACTCCAGCCGCAGAAAAAACCAGTAGTTAAGAGCTTTCTGGGCTAACGCCGGTTTATAAAGCTCTTAACTACTGTGCTCTAAAGTACACTAACACCCATAAACTACCTATGTACCCCTAAACCGAGGTCCCCCCACATCGCCGCCACTCTATTAAATTTTTTAACCCCTAATCTGCCGCTCCGTACACCGCCGCCAGCTAAGTTATCCCTATGTACCCCTAATCTGCTGCCCCTAATACCGCCGACCCCTATGTTATATTTATTAACCCCTAATCTGCCCCCCCCAACGTCGCCGCCACCTACCTACACTTATTAAGCCCTAATCTGCCGAGCGGACCGCACCGCTACTATAATAAAGTTATTAACCCCTAATCCGCCTCAATAACCCTATAATAAATAGTATTAACCCCTAATCTGCCCTCCCTAACATCGCCGCCACCTAACTTCAAGCATTAACCCCTAATCTGCCGACCGGAGCTCACCGCTATTCTAATAAATTTTTTAACCCCTAAAGCTAAGTCTAACCCTAACACTAACACCCCCCTAAATTAAATATAATTTAAATCTAACAAAATAAATTAACTCTTATTATATAAATTATTCCTATTTAAAGCTAAATACTTACCTGTAAAATAAACCCTAATATAGCTACAATATAAATAATAATTATATTATATTATTTTAGGATTAATATTTATTTTACAGGCAACTTTGTATTTATTTTAATCAGGTACAATAGCTATTAAATAGTTAATAACTATTTAATAGCTAAAATAGTTAAAATAATTCCAAAATTACCTGTAAAATAAACCTAAGTTACAATTAAACCTAACACTACACTATCAATAAATAAATTAAATAAACTACCTACAATTACCTACAATTAAACCTAACACTACACTATCAATAAATTAATTAAATAAAATACCTACAAATAACTACAATTAAATAAACTAACTAAAGTACAAAAAAATAAAAAAGAACTAAGTTACAAAAAATAAAAAAATATTTACAAACATTAGAAAAATATTACAACAATTTTAAACTAATTACACCTACTCTAAGCCCCCTAATAAAATAACAAAGACACCCAAAATAAAAAAATGCCCTACCCTATTCTAAATTAAAAAAGTTCAAAGCTCTTTTACCTTACCAGCCCTGAAAAGGGCCATTTGCGGGGCATGCCCCAAAGAATTCAGCTCTTTTGCCTGTTAAAAAAAACATACAATACCCTCCCCCCAACATTACAACCCACCACCCACATACCCCTAATCTAACCCAAACCCCCTTAAATAAACCTAACACTAAGCCCCTGAAGATCTTCCTACCTTATCTTCACCATGCCAGGTTCACCGATCCGTCCTCGGAAGTCTTGATCCAAGCCTCGGAAGTGTTGATCCAAGCCCAAGCGGGGGCTGAAGAGTGACGTCCATCCTCCGGCTGAAGTCTTGATCCAAGCAGGCAGAAGAGGACATCCGGACCGGCAAACATCTTCTTCCAAGCCGCATCTTCTATGTTCTTCAATCCGATGACGACCGGCTGATCTTCAAGACCTCCAGCGCGGATCCATCCATCTTTACCGACGACTTCCCGACGAATGACGGTTCCTTTAAGGGACGTCATCCAAGATGGCGTCCCTCGAATTCCGATTGGCTGATAGAATCCTATCAGCCAATCGGAATTCGACGGACGCCATCTTGGATGACGTCATTTAAAGGAACCGTCATTTGGCTAGTAGGCATCGTTAGAAGAGGATGGATCCGCATCGGCTGGGAAGAAGATGGCTCCGCTCCGCTCCGGAAGAAAGAAGATTGAAGATGCTGCTTGATAGAAGACTTCATCCCGATGATGGATTTCCGACTTCAGCCCGATGATGGATTTCTTCAGCCGCCGCTTGGATCCAGACTTCAGCCTGAGGATGGACGTCACTCTTCAGCCCCCCGCTTGGGCTTGGATCAAGACATCGGAGGCTCTTCTGGACAGATCGGGACCCGGTGAGGTGAAGACAAGGTAGGGAGATCTTCAGGGGCTTAGTGTTAGGTTTATTTAAGGGGGGTTTGGGTTAGATTAGGGGTATGTGGGTGGTGGGTTGTAATGTTGGGGGGGTATTGTATGTGTTTTTTTTACAGGCAAAAGAGCTGAATTCTTTGGGGCATGCCCCGCAAAGGGCACTGTTCAGGGCTGGTAAGGTAAAAGAGCTTTGAACTTTTTTAATTTAGAATAGGGTAGGGCATTTTTTTTTTATTTTGGGGGGCTTTGTTATTTTATTAGGGGGACTTAGAGTAGGTATAATTAGTTTAAAATTGTTGTAATATTTTTCTAATGTTTGTAAATATTTTTTTATTTTTTGTAACTTAGTTCTTTTTTATTTTTTGTACTTTAGTTAGTTTATTTCATTGTATTTATTTGTAGATATTGTATTTAATTAATTTATTGATAGTGTAGTGTTAGGTTTAATTGTAACTTAGGTTAGGATTTATTTTACAGGTAATTTTGTATTTATTTTAACTATTTTAGCTATTAAATAGTTCTTAACTATTTAATAGCTATTGTACATGGTTAAAATAAATACAAAGTTGCCTGTAAAATAAATATTAATCCTAAAATAGCTATAATATAATTATAATTTATATTGTAGCTATATTAGGGTTTATTTTACAGGTAAGTATTTAGCTTTAAATAGGAATAATTTATTTAATAAGAGTTAATTTATTTCGTTAGATTTAAATTATATTTAATTTAGGGGGGTGTTAGTGTTAGGGTTAGACTTAGCTTTAGGGGTTAATCCATTTATTACAGTAGCGGCGAGATTCGGTCGGCAGATTAGGGGTTAATAATTGAAGTTAGTTGTCGGCGATGCTAGGGAGGGCAGATTAGGGGTTAATACTATTTATTATAGGGTTATTGAGGCGGGAGTGAGGCGGATTAGGGGTTAATAACTTTATTATAGTAGCGGTGCGGTCCGCTCGGCAGATTAGGGGTTAATAAGTGTAGGCAGGTGGAGGCGACGTTGAGGGGGGCAGATTAGGGGTTAATAAATATAATATAGGGGTCGGCGGTGTTAGGGGCAGCAGATTAGGGGTACATAGGGATAACGTAGATGGCAGCGCTGTACGGAGCGGCAGATTAGGGGTTAATAATAATATGCAGGGGTCAGGTCAGCGATAGCGGGGGTGGCAGATTAGGGGTTAATACGTGTAAGGTTAGGGGTGTTTAGACTCGGGGTTCATGTTAGGGTGTAAGGTGCAGACATAGGAAGTGTTTCCGCATAGCAAACAATGGGGTTGCGTTAGGAGCTGAATGCTGCTTCTTTGCAGGTGTTAGTTTTTTTTTCAGCTCAAACAGCCCCATTGTTTTCTATGGGGGAATCGTGCACAAGCACGTTTTTGAAGCTGGCCGCGTCCGTAAGCAACGCTGGTATCTAGAGTTGCAGTGGCGGTAAATATGCCTGTACGCTCCCTTTTTGGAGCCTAACCCAGCCATTCTGTGAACTCTAAATACCAGCGGTATTTAAAAGGTGCGGGAGAAAAAAAGCACGCGTAGCTAACGCACCCCTTTGGCCGCAGAACTCTAAATCTAGCCGTATATTTTTACTTCATTGCGGCGGTATGCTTATGTCGATATCTGACTTTAAGGAGTGTATGGCTTAACCGGCTCTTTTAAATTAATTTATGTTATTGGCCTAATAGCTATAAGGTTTATTATATTTTTAGTACATCTATAGCCGAGTATATCAGTTTTTATATCTCCCCGTTCTTGATAGTGAGGAGAGAGATCTCTAAGGCTTGATCAGTGTTATTACAGGATCGGTGTCTATGGATTTGAATTTATCCATTTAGGTTGAGCCTGCTTCTGTTATATTTTTCTCTATATCTATGCGGCTTATTGAGATCGTAATAGAAAAGGGTGTGTAAATACACACCTACAATTTTGCACCAATCAAGTATAAGCTGGTTGAGACTGGGACTCCTATTCGTCAGGGTATCGGCATACGCATGCACACTATTCGACAATAGACGCCGAAATCAGTCTTTTATGTTGTGATGTTTCATTTGTTATTTACATACCTGATGAAGCGGTCAGTGGACCGGGAAACACATTGTGTGTTTTTATATGTTTTTAAATAAAGCCATAGTTGTTTTTACAATATTGGTTATCACAACTTTTTGTACTTCATGTGGATTAAATTCACTCCGGTTATCTTTGGGAACGTGCAGTTGAATTACGAACTAACCACTGTGTTATTGAGTTTCTATGCTCAATTTGGATTTATTACTGTGATACTGATTTTGGAGTTTCTGCACCCTCTTTCTCAGGGAGAGGATAGCTATCTGTGCAGCTGATAAGAGTCCAGAGTGCTGTTGTGACACTTCTCAAGTGCCTTGCTTCTAGTAAGTACAACTTGTATATGTGTTATTGTGGCGCCTTCTTCTTTCTTCTACCACTTAATGTAAAGTTAGTGGGTTGTTAGGTTTAGGGGTTAATAGCTTAATTTAGTTTATGGCGATGTGGGGGGCTGGCGGTTTTTAGTTGTTAATAGGTTTAGTTAATTGTAGTGATGTGGGAGGCCAGAGGTTTAGGGGTTAATAACTTTATTTAGGTTGCGGCGGGGTCCAGGAGCGGGGGGATAGGGGTTAATACTTTTATTTAGTTGCGGCGGGGTCCGGGAGCGGCGGGATAGGGGTTAATACTTTTATTTAGTTGTGGCGGTGTTGGGGAGCAGCGGAATAGGAGTTAATAATTTTATTTAGGTTACAGCGATGTCGGGGCGGCAAATTGTTTAGACTCGGGGCTTATGTTAGGGTGTTAGTTGTAGATGTTACTGGTTTTCTACCATAGAAATCAATGGGATATCTGGCAGCATCGAACATAAGCTTTTGCTGCTTTCAGACTCCCATTGATTCCTATGGCATCCACGACCTCCAGGGTGGCGGATTGAAAACCAGGTACGCTGGGCCGGAATAGCCGCAAGCGTACCGGTTAACTATTTTATAACTTTTAAAAAGTGTCAAATAGTGCCACATGTGTATTCGGAACATCTGTAATGACGTAAGCATCAATCTGTGTTGGATTGAGACCGGCAGATCATATGTTACCTCACAGATTTCAACTTTTGCCAGTCTGTAGGCTTTGATAACTTTGTCGAATCAAACTCGCAACAATTATGCGGCGGAATTCCAGCATATTTGTGGTTGACGACTTGATAAATATCTCCCTATAACTAATGTTTAACATAATTTAAAATAGCCTCTTTAATGGGTATAAATGAAAAATGATATTACTGTGAATCCTCACATTTCCTCTTCAAAGGACCATGGTGGTTCAAGACATTTTTATTTTAGATAAAATGGAAATGTGGTTATCTTTTCTTTTCCACATGTTTATCTTCAGAGTCTAGGGTTAGGGTTTCTGCGGATGCTGCTCCCCCCCCCCCCCCACGTAGTTTCCGGAAACATAAGTTAAGAAGATGCGGTCGTAAAACCGCTGTTTCTTAACTTGTCCGCCACTGATTGACACCCCTCCTAGAGGCCAATTGACTGTGAATGTGCAGGGGGCGGCATTGCACAAGCCTTTCACAAGAAATGCTTGTGCAATGTTAAATACGCTGTTGGCATTTAGCGATGGCAGGTGTACATGATTCTCTACAGCGAATCATGTCCGCCCGGCATTTAATAAATTGACCCCTCTGTATTCAAAAGCTATGCGTTCTTTAATAAAGACAAATCTATCCAGTGTGCAGTCTTTCCCTAAGTCACATTTTCATATACTTGTTAATTGAAACAAAAGTTATATGTTGCATAAAAGATCAAAATATTTTTTTTTATTTAGACACACAGGATATGATATTGTTATGATATGGTTAGTCTGTATAGGTATTCATGAAAATAATGGTATTGATCTGCCAGCAAGTGAGAACAAGGAGTCATACTTTTGTTTTATGCTTTGTGTACAGCAAGACAAAAAAATCAATCATAAAGAATGTTAATTAAAGTATGCATCTGTTTCCTGTTTGTAAAACAAATAAATAGGGCAAGCATTTGCACTGACATTTCACTAGATATGATGCAAGGTCTGATATGTGTATTTACATTTATCTCACTTTACTTACAAATTAACAGTGGCAATGTTTGTTATAAAATCATGAACCTCAATTACTCATTCCACACACACTAAATACACCTGTTAGAACCGCGGGTGCTTAGATTGCTAACATGTATAATTACATTTCCTCAACATTGGGAGTTTACTTTGTAAAGATACTTCTCGTATTGTTGTGTTTGATTTTTTTTTTAATCTGTAAGACATAACATAAGAGTATATAAACCTTAACGAACATATTTGTTTGTTCTATGCTAACTAATTTCTATAAATAATATTACCTTTTCTTTGTAGCTTCATGTACAGTAGACTAAACAATTAAAATGGTTACTAAGATATGTTACCAAGCACATTAATATGTTTCCTTATTAAAATATTTATATTCTGATTTTCATCCAGAATAATGTTTTTTGTTGTTGCTTTTTTACATAAGCTTCGGAGGATTCGTGGCTCTGACCTGAAAAGGAAACACGTTTTTAAAAGCAGACATTAAAAGCTTCTTGACTAACCAAGAGAAATCATACATTAAAATCATACATTTTAACTCTTGTTTGCGTTTGTATTGTAATGTGATAATCTGGGGGGGGGGGTTTGATAAATCATCCTGAGAGTCCATGGTTGGTAAATACTTATGTAGCAGGGCACACAGGGAAGTGTTGTACATATCTGCATTATATTTTTTTGGTATTCTTACATCACTATAAGAAGTTTACTTTGAAGCATGGATGTACAAACTGCAGGGGGAAAAAAGACAATTAAATGTAAATTTAGTTTTTCTTTTAATCCCCCAAATGCAGCTCCGTTTTAGAGGAATAAGCACAGTATTATAGGAGTTATATAGCATTTTGGAATTTATAGTTCACTATTTTACTCTCAGTATTGCAATTCTGCAGTTCTGGACTCTAATTTTCAGCATGTATTGTACAGTGGTGGGGAGTGAGCTACCTGGAAGGCAGTAGGTTTTGCATAAGGTCACCCCCCATGCTGTGAGTGTATATGTGTCTCAGGCAGAGAGTATTGTCTGACCCTCTGACAAATGTAGGGGGTGCAATGTGTGACTATGAGCTCCTTGTATACACTGGGGAAGGCAGCTGGAGTAAAGTTTGACCCCTTACACAGGTTTATATATTTAGTTCTATGTTCAGACCCTCTGCACAAGTGGTAGTGAGGGGAAGGAGTGCACTGTGCTAGTGATCTTAAACTCTGCTCCATGACTTCCATGTTATATATATATTTCCATTCCCACCACCTTTTTAACAGCAGCAAAGACTAATGTATCTCATTAATGGCAATACAACTATATGCTCCTTGGATAAATAAATGTATAAATGTGTATTACAGTTTAGCCAATAGTGACTCCACTAATACTACTACTATATACTAGTAAGCTTTTTTTCCTAGGACTATATATATATAAAGAGACAAAAAGGTGTTGTTGTTGCACTCTCACAAATCCGCATCAACTGCCAGGGTGCTGTAGTGGTAGTAACACAAGGCTTCATATTAAGCATTCACTGGTCTTCAGTCATCTGTGGCAAACAAATCTTTTTATTTGTATATAACTTATCCCTGCCTCAGACAACACTTGTCTGAGTGCTTAATACAAAGCCTTTATCCCCCATGTCGGGGGTTTGGAGACTGTCAGATCCAAAGTCCCTAGTAATGCTCATTACAAGGGCCCACCAATAGAATTTCTATTGGAACTTATGGAACAGTGTCTCACTAAAAACTATTTTTCCTTTGAGAATTACTACTATCTGCAAATAGCTGGTACGGCCATGGGGTCAAACATGGCCACAGTTTATGCTAATATCTATATGCTATGGTATGAAACTGAGATAATGAAGCCTTTGACAAATCCAATGATAGGCTTTTATACAAGATATATTGATGATTTGTTTTTTATATGGAAGGGTGACCTGGAAAGCCTTTTAAATTGGGTCCATGAGCTGAACCACACTAATACACCAATCAGATTTAAGATAGAACATCATTTAGATCAGATTCATTTTTTGGATCTAAATATTTTCAAAAAGAAATAGATATATGGTACTAAACTAGGTACAGCTCTATTTACAAAACCTACCGATCGCAACTCTCTTTTGCTAGCTTCTAGCTTTCATCCTAAGCATCAAAAAATGGGGGTTATATCCTCTCAACTCACTAGGGTTATCCGTAATAACTCTGAACCAGAATTATAAAATATTCAGCTGGACCAAATGTGTAACAAACTGGAACAAAGAGGTCATGAAAAAAAGGATATATTGGCAGCTAGAAATAATCTTGTGAATTTTACCCAATCAATGTTATTGACTTCAAAGACGAAAGAAACTGTGACAAGAGACAAACTTAATTTTATCACGACATATACTCCAATGCATCAAACTATACAACAATCTATATCTAATAGATGGGACATTTTAAAAACAGACAAGAACCTTGATAATTGGAGACAGAAATTACCAAGGGTTGTATATCGTAGAGCCAGAAATATAAGAGATATGCTGGTCAAGACTGACAACAGGCTAAGTTATCAACAAGATACATGGCTCAAATCAAGAAAATTGGTATGCTTTAGTTGTGGAGATTGCGTGACGTGCATCAGCATGCATGTGGGTTATTCCTTTCAACATCCCCACAAGAACAAGCGCTACACTATCAGACACATGTAAACCTGTATATAACATTTCAGCATATAACACACTGTTCCTTTAAGTAGGAAACTACCATAATGCCTTGGGCTATATAAACCCTCCTTGCTTTTACTTCATTGCTTGAGTATTTTGTTGCTAGCAAGTGATTCTTCCTTTCTTACTGAAGCCCTTTGTGATTATAGACTTTGTTCTTTTATAATCTCATTTGTTTTTCTACAGCATTTGCTTCCTGATCCTCTCCTCTCCCTGATTCAAGCACTGGAGTGGCGGACCTCTCTTGCAGTTTGTGTATTGCATTTACTTTGGCTGACTGTTTCTCTGTAACCACTTACCTAAGCTGTATCCTAATCCAGATACCTATTGCAAGGATCCAACACCTGCTGCAAACTCCTAATTGCACCTGCATTATTTCTCCCTGTACCAGAACCTGGCTTCTACCTCACAGCACCTTTCTCTCTCAGCTGCTGCTGGAGATTTTCCTTGCAAGGAGCTCTGTGTTAGTGGAATCTGAATCACTCAGGACTGCCTGTTCAAATCCTGCTATTGTAGCAGCATACCGGTATTTCTTTATTTTTCTTTTTGCACATACAGTATATATGTACTAAGTCACAAAATATAAATGTAAAACCTGTATTGATGTTTTCTACCTTATATAAGTGATATATTAATACTGTAATATTGATTAAGTATTCATGGAGTCATTTATCTTTCTCATCACAGTCACAATACTTTTTAATACATGTGTTTGCATATGTCAGGCTACAGCAAATTGAGATCCACACAAGCCTAATCTGTCAATTGTTTATACTTTAACCACAGGTTATTACATAATACTCAAGTCCAAAGATGGATCCAGCTGAGCTTGGAAATCATGTTGCCACCCTTTCACAGAGAGTGGATACTTTTAATGCAGCAGTCAGAGAGCTGCAATTGGAGAATTGGAATCTCAAAACGTTTATAACAGATTTTATATCCTCAAAACCTACCCCTGTTGTAAATATTCCAGAACCAAAGGCATCTCCTCCTGATAAATTTTCTGGCAATAGATCCCAATATAGGGATTTCAGAAATGCCTGCCATTTACTTTTTGCCTTACGCCCAAAAACCTACCCCACTGAACGCCTAAAAGTTCTAACCGTCATTTCATACTTGAGAGGCGAACCTAGGGCATGGGCTAACACCTACTTTGAATCTCAAGATCCACTAGATTCATTGGATAACTTTTTTGCTGCTATGTCCTCTCTATATGAAGACCCAAATAGGCAGACCACCGCAGATAATGCCCTTAGATTCCTGAAACAGGGAAAGCGTCCAGTGGAGGACTTTATCGCCGATTTCAAACGGTGGATTCTGGATTCCCAATGGAACAACGTTTCTCTACATACACAGTTTCGCCTTGGGTTATCTGAAACCCTAAAAGATGAGTTAGCCAGAACAGACCTCCCAGACACTCTTGAAGGCTTATTTACGCTCTCCACTACTATTGACCGTCGTGTCATGGAGAGGAAACAGGAAAAATACGCTGGCACTCCTCCATTCAAAGCGGCACCTTCACCATCTTATTCATTACCACCTCCAAAACCTCAAGACCAGCCTATGGAAATTGGTATAATTCGTGGACCATTGTCTAGCGAGGAGAAAAACCGTAGACGCCTTCTGAACCTCTGCCTTTACTGTGCCGCAAAAGATCCCACAGTTAGAGACTGTCCAACCCTAGCAAAACAAAAGAATGGTGAGCCTCACTTTACTATTGACTGTTACACTACAGGGAGTGCAGAATTATTAGGCAAGTAGTATTTTTGAGGATTAATTTTATTATTGAACAACAACCATGTTCTCAATGAACCCAAAAAACTTATTAATATCAAAGCTGAATAGTTTTGGAAGTAGTTTTTAGTTTGTTTTTAGTTATAGCTATTTTAGGGGGATATCTGTGTGTGCAGGTGACTATTACTGTGCATAATTATTAGGCAACTTAACAAAAAACAAATATATACCCATTTCAATTATTTATTTTTACCAGTGAAAACAATATAACATCTCAACATTCACAAATATACATTTCTGACATTCAGAAACAAAACAAAAACAAATCAGTGACCAATATAGCCACCTTTCTTTGCAAGGACACTCAAAAGCCTGCCATCCATGGATTCTGTCAGTGTTTGGATCTGTTCACCATCAACATTGCGTGCAGCAGCAACCACAGCCTCCCAGACACTGTTCAGAGAGGTGTACTGTTTTCCCTCCTTGTAAATCTCACATTTGATGATGGACCACAGGTTCTCAATGGGGTTCAGATCAGGTGAACAAGGAGGCCATGTCATTAGATTTTCTTCTTTTATACCCTTTCTTGCCAGCCACGCTGTGGAGTACTTGGACGTGTGTGATGGAGCATTGTCCTGCATGAAAATCATGTTTTTCTTGAAGGATGCAGACTTCTTCCTGTACCACTGCTTGAAGAAGGTGTCTTCCAGAAACTGGCAGTAGGACTGGGAATTGAGCTTGACTCCATCCTCAACCCGAAAAGGCCCCACAAGCTCATCTTTGATGATACCAGCCCAAACCAGTACTCCACCTCCACCTTGCTGGCGTCTGAGTTGGACTGGAGCTCTCTGCCCTTTACCAATCCAGCCACGGGCCCATCCATCTGGCCCATCAAGACTCACTCTCATTTCATCAGTCCATAAAACCTTAGAAAAATCAGTCTTGAGATATTTCTTGGCCCAGTCTTGACGTTTCAGCTTGTGTGTCTTGTTCAGTGGTGGTCTATTTCAGCCTTTCTTACCTTGGCCATGTCTCTGAGTATTGCACACCTTGTGCTTTTGGGCACTCCAGTGATGTTGCAGCTCTGAAATATGGCCAAACTGGTGGCAAGTGGCATCTTGGCAGCTGCATGCTTGACTTTTCTCAGTTCATGGGCAGTTATTTTGTGCCTTGGTTTTTCCACACGCTTCTTGCGACCCTGTTGACTATTTTGAATGAAACGCTTGATTGTTCGATGATCACGCTTCAGAAGCTTTGCAATTTTAAGAATGCTGCATCCCTCTGCAAGATATCTCACTATTTTTTTACTTTTCTGAGCCTGTCAAGTCCTTCTTTTGACCCATTTTGCCAAAGGAAAGGAAGTTGCCTAATAATTATGCACACCTGATATAGGGTGTTGATGTCATTAGTCCACACCCCTTCTCATTACAGAGATGCACATCACCTAATATGCTTAATTGGTAGTAGGCTTTCGAGCCTATACAGCTTGGAGTAAGACAACATGCATAAAGAGGATGATGTGGTCAAAATACTAATTTGCCTAATAATTCTGCACTCCCTGTATAAAAACTAATACTTCTTCTTATTGTGTTATTCCTATCTCTCTACAGTGGGACCAAAATCATCTGACAACTGAGGCTGTTCTTGACTCCGGATCATGTGGAAACTTTGTTAATTTAAGTTTTGTTAATAATAATAAAATTCCTTTGATTCATAAAACAAAACCCTTTTCTGTGCGTGTCATTGATGGTACCCAAATTTCTACTGGTCCCATTTCACAGCAAACTATACCTCTTTCTATGTCTACCAATGACAATCATACAGAATACCTTGCGTTTGATGTTATTACATTCCCTATGTTTCCGGTTGTCCTAGGATTACCTTGGTTGCGTTTACATCAGCCACAGATAATGTGGAAGGAGTTATCTATCAACCTCAACTCTGAGTATTGTAGTAAAACTTGTTTTGCTGTTCCGGTAGTACTACAGGTCTCTGATCCCTGCTTGCCAAAGCATTACCATGACTTTAGAGATGTATTCGATAAAAAGGAGGCCGACTCACTTTCCCCTCACAGGCCTTATGACTGCCCAATTGATTTAGTGCCTGGTTCCACAATTCCCTATAGTCATTTATACCCTTTATCTCAACCAGAATTGAATCATTTAAAGACTTATCTTGATGATAACCTAAAAAAATGGGTTTTATTAAGCCATCCTCCTCATCAGCTGATGCAGCCTTCTTCTTTGTTAAGAACAAAGATGGTAGTCTCCATCCCATAATTGACTATAGGGAACTTAACAAAAGGACTATAAAAACCGTTATCCACTGCCACTCATCCCTGAGTTGATAGAGAGGTTACAAGGCGCCAGTTATTTCACCAAATTGGATTTAAGAGGAGCCTATAACCTCATTAGCATTTGCTCAGGTGATGAGTGGCTGACTGCATTTCGCACTAGATAGGGTTATATGAGTATAACGTCATGCCCTTTGGGCTATGTAACGCCCCTGCTACATTCCAGCGGTTCATCAATGATATCTTCAGAGATATACTGGACGTGTATGTTGTTGTTTATCTTGACGATATACTCATATATTCCAACAACCTCCAAGACCGACCACATAAAGCATGTAAGATCTATTTTATCCCATTTACGTACCCACCAACTTTTTGCAAAGTTGGAAAAATGTATCTTCGACTCCAATTCCATCACTTTCTTAGGGTATAACATTAGTCATAAAGGTATCCAAATGGAACAAAATAAGGTACAGACAATACTTGATTGACCAAAACCTAAGTGCAAAAAAGAGATACAACAATTTCTCGGATTTGCCAATTTCTATCGCAAATTCATAAGAGGCTTTTCTTCCATAGCTAAACCCCTTAATGATCTTACTAAGGAATGTCCAAAATTTCTTTGGACAGACTCAGCTCAGTACTCCTTTGATTTTTTTAAAAAACAGTTCACTACTGCTCCCATCTTACAGATTCCAAACCCAAAAGAGCAATTCATCCTTGAGGTGGACGCCTCAGAACATGCCCTGGGTGCAATCCTATCCCAGTGAAAACCTCCAAAAAATATACATACATCCAGTTGCCTACTACTCCAGGGTTTTAAACCCTGCAGAACAACATTACCCAGTCGGCGAAAAATAGTTACTTGCAATTAAAGCATCGTTTGACCATTGGCGTCATCTCTTGGAAGGCACTGAACTGCCTATCCTCATTTTCACAGACCACCGGAACCTTCAGTATCTCCAAAGCAATAAGACGCTTTCCGCCAGACAGGTGAGATGGAATCTTTATTTTTCACATTTTAATTACCTCATCAGTTACCGGCCAGGAAATAAAAATGCTAAAGCAGATGCCTTGTCTAGGAAAGATCCTAAACCAACATATCCAACAAATCCATCTACAGTTATTCCAAAAGATAACTTTGTGGGTATACTTTCTCCCCTACAACAGCAGATTAAGACTGCCCAAAGAACTGATCACCTCTTACCTCTAACCGACTTATATCAGGACAATCGTGGACTTTATTTTCATGAAAACCAACTCTATATACCTTTGGAACTCCGCCCGGAGATTCTTTATCTGGTACATGGCTCACCTCTTGCCGGACATCCAGGAATCCAAAAGACTATGGATCTGTTGAAAAGGAATTATTTAAAATGACGTCCAGCAGTACATTGCTAAATGTGTTACATGTGCTACCTCAAAACACTCCAGAGAACACTCCTACGGCCTACTAATGTCCTTACCTATACCAGACCGTCCATGGTCTCATAATATTGCAATGGACTTTATAGTCGAATTGCCTAGATCCTCAAACCATAATACTATTCTAGTGGTAGTGGATTTACTCACCAAGATGGCCCATTTCGTTCCCTGCCTTAACCTTCCTACTGCACAAACAACTAGTGCCCTCTTCATAACACATATTGTAAAATTGGATGGTCTTCCTACCTCCATCACAACTGACCGTGGTTCCCAGTTTACGTCAAGATTTTGGAAACATCTATGTGCTGCCTTAAGGATACATCAGAAACTCAGTATGGCATATCACCCTCAGACCAATGGGCAGACTGAAAGAACAAATCAGTCCTTGGAACAAAACCTCTGCTGTTACACCACCCATTTACAGGATGAATGGCTACATCAGTTACCCCTATCCGAGTTCTCCTACAACAATAATGTTAACTCTTCCACTAAGTTGTCACAGTTCTTTGCTAACTTTGGTTACCATCCCTCTTTTCATCTACTGCCCCACTTGGACACTCCCAGTCCTCAAGTCAAAGATGTTACTAACACTCTCGCCCAAACCTTTTCTATACTCCAGGATAACATTCGGTTGGCACAGGATAGACAAAAACAATACTATGACCTCCGACACAAAAAACCACCTGCCTACAAGGTTGGTGATTCGGTCTGGTTGTCTACCAGAAACCTAAAACTCAGAATCCCCTCCAAGAAACTTGGCAAACTATTTGTGGGCCCATTCCCTGTCATTGGGATTTCTAACCCTAATACTGTTACCCTCCAACTACCCTCTTCTTATCGCATACATTCTACCTTCCACGTCTCCCTGGTTAAGCCTTGCTCCTCTCAAATACCTCTTGACCAAGTCTCCCAGCCCCCTCCATTGCCTGATGGGGAATATGAGGTTTCTAGCATTCTTGATTCCCGACGTTATCGGGCCAGTTGCAGTATCTCGTCCGTTGGCGTGGTTACGGTCCTCAGGAAAACACCTGGGAACCATCTACTAATCTTAATGCCCCGCGATTAGTGTCTCTTTTCCATAGGAGACACCCAGACAGGCCACGTTCTTGAACCTCGCAGTGGTTCCTTGGAAGGGGGATTATGTAACATTTCAGCATATAACACACTGTTCCTTTAAGTAGGAAACTATCATAATGCCTTGGGCTATATATACCCTCCTTCCTTTTACTTCATTGCTTGAGTATTTTGTTGCTAGCAAGTGATTTTTGCTTTCTTACTGAAGCCCTTTGTGATTATAGACTTTGTTCTTTTATAATCTCATTTGTTTTTCTACAGCATTTGCTTCCTGATCCTCTCCCTGCTTCAAGCACTGGACTGGCGGACCTCTCTTGCAGTTTGTGTATTGCATTTACTTTGGCTGACTGTTTCTCTGTAACCACTTACCTAAGCTGTATCCTAATCCAGACACCTGTTGCAAGGATCCAACACCTGCTGCAAACTCCTAATTGCACCTGCATTATTTCTCCCTGTACCAGAACCTGGCTTCTACCTCGCAGCACCTTTCTCTCTCAGCTGCTGCTAGAGATTTTCCTTCCAAGGAGCTCTGTGTTAGTGGAATCTGAATCACTCAGGACTGCCTGTTCCAATCCTGCTATTGTAGCAGCATACCAGTATTTCTTTTTCTTTTTGCACATATATACTGTATGTACTAAGTCCCAAAATATAAATGTACAACCTGTAGTGTTGGTTTCTACCTTATATAAGTGATATATTAGTATTGTGATATTGATTAAGTATTCATGGAGTCGTTTATCTTTCTCATTACAGTCACAATACTTTTTAATACATGTTTTTGCATATGTCAGGCTACAGCAAATTGAGATCCACACAAGCCTAATCTGTCAATTGTTTATACTTTAACCACAGGTTATTACACTGTAGCAGCATCTATGTTGTTTATATTCTCATGTGTCTGTGCTCTCTGTTCTATGTTGGTAAAACCACTACTTCTTTCAAAGAAAGAATGGCAAATTACCGATATTCTATAAGAGAAGCATTGAAAAATGGTCAATCTGATCTCCCGGTGGCACGCCACTTTGTTACACAAAAATATCATTTGTCTAGCCTACGCAGCATGATCATCGACCATATTCCCCCACAGAAGAGGGGTGGAGATTGTGCAAAGATGTTACTACAACTGGAATCAAGGTGGATTTATATGCTGGATACAGTATCTCCCAAAGGCTTAACATCAAATTGAACTTTGAACCATTCATTGGCTAAAAGTAGATGAATCTGGCCTCACTATGATGATGGCTTTATGCTCTGCCAAGTTTCTGACACTATATGTAACCATCATATACAATTTTATATCAGTATGACATAATGAGTGTTGTAATCAAATTTTCTTTGCACTTGTGTTTTAATATCCTTTTGTACACCTTTAACACTTGTCGTGAAGAAGGCTTGTTGGTGCTTTAATTCAACACATAAAGCGTCTTCTATCAAGGCTACAAGAAATATCATATCCTAATGAAGTGGTTTTGCAGATATGGAGTCACCCGCTATATGTGAAGATGGAACAAATTCTCCTGGAGGCACTGATAGTGCTTATGACCATGCATTTGACACCTTATACCAAAGATTCTACAACGGATTATGACAAGGTACGATGACGTCCAATAAGGGGCGTGATACATCTACGAGTCAAGTGATGGACGAACTGATCGGATGTCTAACATCAGGACTCTGGTATGCCTAAAGTATGGAACCACTAGTTATGTGTGACATTTGAAGCTACGCAAGCCTGCTGATTTGCAACATTGTTGCTTTATGTTTAACATCAGTTCCTTGCTAAGTAGCATATGAATGATACTTTACTACGCACAAAGAGGGGGCGTTATTTCCTCACCGCGTCATCATGTTAATTAGCCAGTGAAGATGTTTATGCTGACCTATCCAAACTTGCCACGCAACCAGAGAACGTGCACGTAGGCAATGCCTTCACGACTCAGGTGTTTGTAATTTGATCATTTATGAAGGGTATAAATGAACGGTAGTCTCATTTGGTTTTATACTTTCTTCTGTGGGACATCACATTGAGGATGAACGGACTTTGGGGCTGTCTCTAATTTGGGATCATTTGATAAAGGTGCCAGTACAGCACCGAAACGTCATGCAATCTCCCTTTGTTTTTAAAATGCTTTATTAAAAGTTAATTTTTACCTTTTTCTAAATTCCAATGAGTGCTGCCTTTTTTGTACTTTATATATGTATATATATATAGATATATAGATATATATATATATATATATATATGTATATATTGTCTGTGCACAATTCATTCCCCCCCCCCCCCCCCCCGGAAAAATTTCTGCGGATGCCCATGCTTTGTTGTTTTATATTTTGTGTCCATCCATGATGACTGCAGTATCTGCATTACAGTTCTTTTGTCCAAGCCTTATTTATGTGAATTTATCAGTAACCACTTCCAGCTTTTCAACTAAGGCTTTTAATTAAACATATATTTTTCAGCAGATCAAATATAGATTGATGATTTGTTTCCTTTTAACTAATTAAAAGTTGTAACTCAATGTTCATTCACCAGATGGTGCTGTTCCTAACAAAAACATACAAATCCATAAAGTGTTCATCATGCATTTCTAAAATATGTAGACCAGTGATTCACAGACCCGTAAGTACATTTGGTCTGAATCACTAATGTAGCAGTTCCCCAGATCAACTCCTTGGAGCAAAAACAAAATGTGACAAGAAGCTCATGTTTTCTTTTAATTCTTAGTGAAGGTAGAAGAACAGGTGAAATAGAAGAACATAAAAAATATTTTTGTTTCTTAAATGTAATTTTATTAATTTTATTTAATGATGACATTGAGATGTCTCAAATGAGTCAGAGGTTTCACATTGGAAAAAAGACAGAACCAGTGCCATGGATGATGAATCATTTCTGCTGTGATAATAAAAACATCAGATAATTTCAACCACTCTGTAAAAAAAGTATTTTTTCTGTGAGAAGCCGACACCAAGATCTTACTCTATGTAAGACATTGTAGTGAGTAACTCAAGGTAATTTGTTCCCAGTCGTTTTTGCTTCCACACACGTGACAGTTTCACAATTTATGTAACATTACTGAATTTATTTCATGTGATTTTGACTCTTCAAGTATTCCATTAAAGGCATACATACGGCTAGATTACGAGTTTTGCGGTATGAGTGAAAAAGCAGCGTTAAGGCTATTTTTCACTACCGCTGGTTATCCGAGTCTTGCAGGTTTAGGGGCACCGCACACTTTTTTGGCCGTAGCACAACGTAACTACCGCAGCTTTCAAAAAGTCCTTTTTCAATGGGACTTCCTTTGCGCCGGTATTACTAGTCTGCCTGGGAAGCCAAAAAGTGAGCGGTACACCCTAAAACTTCAAGATCCATAACAGAAACTGCAAGTCAGTAGTTATGAGTTTTACGCTACAAAGCTGTAGCATAAAACTCATAACTAAAGTGCTAAAAAGTACACTAACACCCATAAACTACATATTAACCCCTAAACCGAGGCCCTCCCGCATCGCAAACACTAAAATAAAATGATTAACCCCTAATCTGCCGCTCCGGACATCGCCGCCACTATAATAAACATATTAACCCCTAAACCGCCGTACTTCCACATCGCAAACACTAGTTAAATATTATTAACCCCTAATCTGCCGCCACCTACCTACATTTATTAACCCCTAATCTGCCGCCCCCAACGTCGCCGCCACTATACTAAATTTATTAACCCCTAACCCTAACACCCACTAACTTTAATGTAATTAAAATAAATCTAAATAAAACCTACTATTAAAAACTAAATAATTCCTATTTAAAACTGAATACTTACCTGTAAAATAAACCCTAAGCTAGCTACAATATAACTAATAGTTACATTGTATCTATCTTAGGTTTTATTTTTATTTCACAGCTACTATTTACTAACTACCTAGCTAAAATAAATACAAATTTACCTGTAAAATAAAACCTAACCTGTCTTATACGAACACCTAACCTTACACTACAATTAAATCAATTACATAAATTAAATACAATTAACTAAATTACAAACAAAACCCCCCCCACTAAATTACACAAAATAAAAAAGGAAATGATCAGATATTTAAACTAATTATACCTAATCTAATAGCCCTATCAAATGATTGGAACAGCCAAAATAATGCGAGCTCAATCCTATTGGCTGATTGGATCAGCCAATAGGATTGAAGCTGAATCCTATTGGCTGATTGCATCAGCCAATAGGATTTTTTTACCTTTAATTCTGATTGGCTGATAGGATTCTATCAGCCAATCGGAATTCAAGGGACTCCATCTTGGAGTCATTTAAAGGAGAATTCATTGTTCAAGAAGATGTCGATTGAAGAGGATGCTCCGCGCCAGATGTCTTGAAGATGGACCGCTCCGTGCCGGATGGATGAAGATAGAAGATGCCATCTGGATGAAGACTTCTGCCCAGTTGGATGAAGACTTCTGCCTGGTTGGATGATGACTTCTGCCGCTTCGTTGAGGACTTCGGCCAGCTTTGTTGGGGATGAATGTCGGGTCTTCAAAAACTGTAAGTGGATCTTCGGGGTTAGTGTTAGGCTTTTTTAAGGGTTTATTGGGTGGGTTTTATTTTTAGATTATGGTTTGGGTGGAAAAAGAGCTAAATGCCCTTTTAAGGGCAATGCCCATCCAAATACCCTTTTCAGGGCAATGGGGAGTTTCGGTCTTTTAGTTAGGATTTTATTTGGGGGTGTTGGTTGTGTGGGTTGTTTGTATTTTTTTTTTCAGGTAAAAGAGCTGATTTCTTTGGGTCAATGCCCCGCAAAAGGCCCTTTTAAGGGCTATTGGTAGTTTAGTTTAGGCTAGGGTTTTTTTCATTTTGGGGGGGCTTTTTATTTTGATAGGGCTATTAGATTATGTGTAATTAGTTTAAATATCTGATAACTTCTTTTTTTATTTTGTGTAATTTAGTGTTTTGTTTTTTTGTAATTTAGTTAATTGTATTTAATTTATGTAATTGATTTAATTGTAGTGTAAGGTTAGGTGTTAGTGTAAGACAGGTTAGGTTTTATTTTACAGGTAAATTTGTATTTATTTTAGCTAGGTAGTTAGTAAATAGTTAATAACTATTTAGTAACTATTCTACCTAGTTAAAGTGATGGTAAACTCTCCCCTTTTTAAAATCAGATCTGGAATGTAAGCACTATTTTAGATGGAGTTTTATTCATCATGTGCAATGAAGATGCGCTATAACTTAGTTATTAATATAGATATGAAATTAAAATACCCCACGTTACACCACCCACTTCAAAAGTCAATTTTTCTGTCAGCTAAATGATTGAATTACTCTCCAATCAATGCTCTAGCTACAACAAAAGTGCCATATGGGGAGAGCGCTGATTGGACAACAATTCAATCTGTTAGCTCACAGAAAATTTTACTTTTGAAGTGGGCAGAGGAGCATGCAGTATTTGAATTTCATATCTATATTAAAAAGCATGTTATACTGCATCTTCATTACAGCTAATGAATTAAACTCCATCTAAAATAGCACTTACATTCCAGATCTGATTTTAAAAAGGGGAGAGTTTACCATCACTTTAAAATAAATATAAACTTAGCTGTGAAATAATAAAACCTAAGCTAGATACAATGTAACTATTAGTTATATTGTAGCTATCTTAGGCCTAGATTTGGAGTTTGGCGGTAGATGGGCTGTTAACGCTACGCAGGCTTTTTTCTGGCCGCACCATAAAATTAACTCTGGTATCGAGAGTCCAAAAAAATGCTGCGTTAGGCTCCAAAAAAGGAGCGTAGAGCATTTTTACCGCAAATGCAACTCTCGATACCAGAGTTGCTTACGGACGCGGCCAGCCTCAAAAACGTGCTCGTGCACGATTCTCCCATAGGAAACAATGGGGCTGTTTGAGCTGAAAAAAAACACCTGCAAAAAAGCAGCGTTCAGCTCCTAACGCAGCCCCATTGTTTCCTATGGGGAAACACTTCCTACGTCTGCACCTAACACTCTAACATGTACCCCGAGTCTAAACACCCCTACCCGTACACTTATTAACCCCTAATCTGTCGCCCCCGCTATCGCTGACCCCTGCATTATAATATTAACCCCTAATCTTCCGCTCCGTAAACCGCCGCAACTTACATTATCCCTATGTACCCCTAATCTGCTGCCCCTAACACCGCCGACCCCTATATTATATTTATTAACCCCTAATCTGCCCCCCTCAACGTCGCCGACACCTGCCTACACTTATTAACCCCTAATCTGCCGAGCGGACCTGAGCGCTACTATAATAAAGTTATTAACCCCTAATCCGCCTCACTAACCCTATAATAAATAGTATTAACCCCTAATCTGCCCTCCCTAACATCGCCGACACCTAACTTCAATTATTAACCCCTAATCTGATGACCGGAGCTCATCGCTAATATAATAAATGGATTAACCCCTAAAGCTAAGTCTAACCCTAACACTAACACCCCCCTAACTTAAATATAATTTACATCTAACGAAATTAATTAACTCTTATTAAATAAATTATTCCTATTTAAATGTCACACTCTGTCTCTGAAAACAGAATTTGTTTGGTAGTTGGATCTCAACGGCAGATATAACAACTTTATTTATTGCTATGAGGAGTAATCTGTCAGGTTATACAATAAAGTCTTGTACAGAGCAGGATAGGAAATAAAGAGTTGGACACTCCTGTGTTAGTTCAGTGTTTATAGGTTACAGGAGAGGGAGAGAGTCCGGTAAGATTCAAAGATTATCCCTCTGTGTATATGCCTTTAAATATGGTAGTTGGTTCCTAGTGGTAATGTAGATCAATAGAATCCCAGTAATGTGGTATTTAGGAACTTAGAAGTCTCTTATTGCTGACCGGTAATATTACAGCTTGGGGATTAGAGCAGTAGAGGGAGAGCTGTACCGCTGCAGGCTGTGTGCTGCGAGAGAGGGGGGTGTGTGCGTGAGCACCAATCAGCTCTCAGGAATCTCGGACTGGCTACGGCAGAGCGTAGCAGAGTAAAGGCTGTGTAAAGTCTTGTTTGCAGAGAGTGCAGCACTGTAACTGTACCAGTCTTTAATAGAAAGCGGCCAAACCAAAGTAGATCACCAGAGGATGAGGGAACCGGAAAGGTTGGTGAGAGGCACCGGAGAGGAGCCGGTGAGACTTGATAAGCACTTGTTTCCTGGGAACCCTCAGACACTTAAGAACTCCGGAGGAGGTTTAGCATGAGATTGTAATCCAAGGTAGTTCCAGTAATAGGATGTCACAAAAGGTTCACTGATCTGTTAGTGCGGTAGGAAAGTCCTTTGGGGATATAATGAATTAATTCAATATTATTTAGCCAGGAATTGAGTTGTGCTGGCGTCTCAGCTTGAGATAGAGTACACAACTAAATTAAACGGCAGGTGAGAGGGGGAGGAGTAGCCTTAAATAAGGTTGGATTTAAAGACATACACCTCATACCTGACAGGTCCCCCCGTCAAAGGTGCTGCACCGCAGCAGGAGGAGCGGGTTTGTCCGGATGAGTCCTGTGGAACCGGCCGATTAGTCCGGCAGCGTTGAGGTTAGTCGATGGTTCCCAAGAGTCTTCATCAGGGGAATACCCCTTCCAACGGATGAGGTACTGCAGAACCCCCCGGTAAAGTCTGGAGTCCAGAATGGAAGACACTTCGTATATATGTCATCGTCAACTACTATAGGTGGTGTGCCAGAGGTAGAGGTCTGCTGTCGAGTTGGGATGTAAGGTTTCAGCAAGGAAACGTGAAAAGTAGGGTGTACCGGAATCTCAGGTGGGAGATTCAGGGTTACAGCGTTCTCGTTGACTAGTTTAGTGATTTCGTACGGTCCAAGGAAGAGATGAGAGAATTTTCGACATGGTGACTTCAACTTAAGATGTCTAGTGGACAGCCAAACCCTGTCACCGACTTGATAAGTAGGAGGAGACCGTCTCTTGGAGTCGTAGTAACGCTTTTGTCTTTCTTGGGCTGAAGTTACATTCTGCTTGAGGAAAGTGAAGATCTCGGACATTGAGTTGGATGTTTCATCCACAAGTGGAGAAGTGGTATTCAGATGCGGGAAGAGATGGAAGGTAGGGTGATACCCATAGTTGGCAAAGAAAGGTGTGGTTTTAGTTGATATGTTCAGGGTATTGTTGTAAGCGTATTCAGCCAGTGGTAAGTGTTGTTTCCATTGATCCTGTTGGTTGGAACAGTAGCACCTAATGTATTGTTCTATCCACTGGTTAACCCGTTCCGTTTGCCCATTGGTCTGTGGATGGTAGGCGGTACTGTAGCGATGATCGATCTTAAGTACTGAACAAAGCTGCCTCCAGAATCTGGAGGTGAACTGCGAACCTCTGTCTGAAATGATGATAGATGGTAGACCATGTATACGTACCACATGTGACAGAAAAAGGGCAGCTGTCTCAGAAGCTGTAGGTAGTTTTTCGTATGGAATAAAGTGAGCCATCTTTGAAAGGTAATCGACAACTACCATGATGATGGTCGATTTGTTTGAACTTGGCAGGTCTACGATAAAATCCATACCAACTGTGTGCCATGGCCTTTCTGGTACTGGGAGAGATTTCAAAGTACCATAGGGTTTGGAATGTTCATGTTTTGAAACAGCACATACTTGACATGTCTTAACGTATTCTTCTACTGTTTGGTGTAGATTGGGCCACCAGTAATTCCTTTTGATGAGTTCAGTTGTTCTTTGGATCCCAGGGTGTCCAGCTAGAGGAGAATCATGGTGGTCTTGGAGAATCTGAGTTCTCAATGTGGGTGGAATGTATATCTTCCCATGTACGTAGCCAATTCCATTTGAATCTATTTCTTGTTGATCCTTTGGGTACGTAGTGTCTTTGCACTGGTGGGTGCGTAGCGTCTGGTAATTATCAGTAAGGAGACCAATAAAATGTTCTGAGGATAGTATAGGCCGTGCAGGTAAGAGTTGAGTAGGACGTCGTAAGTGTCTGGAGAGAGCATCGGCCTTGCCATTCTTTGACCCTGGACGGAAAGTGATGTGAAAGTGGAATCTGGTAAAGAAAAGACTCCAGCGGAGTTGACAATGTTTTACTTGATTGAAGGTACTCTAGATTGCGATGGTCGGTGTAAATTAATATTGGGTAAATAGTTCCTTCCAATAGATGCCTCCAGTGTTCTAAGGCAACCTTGATGACGAGAAGCTCCTTTTCCCCAATGGGGTAGTTCTGTTCAGGTGGTGTCATTAGTCTGGAATAAAAGGCCACTGGGTGAATGGGATCAGAGGGAGATTTTCGTTGAGAGAGTATAGCGCCTAGGGCATAATCCGATGCATCTACCTCAAGAATGAACTGGAGTTTGGTATCCGGGAACTGGAGAATAGGTGCAGTGATGAATGCCTTTTTTAGGTAGTCAAATGCCTTTTGGGCCTCTGAATTCCAGAGGAAATGGGTATGAGAACCAGTGAGTTTACACAGGGGTCTGGATAGGTTGGAGAATCCCTTGATGAACTTCCGATAGAAGTTGGCAAAACCAAGGAAGCGTTGAACATCTTTTCTGGAAGTAGGAACAGGCCAATCTTGGATGGCTTGAATCTTCCCATCTTCCATCTTTACACCAGACGATGAGATGTTATAACCAAGGAAGGTGATTTCGTATGTGTGAAAAGAGCACTTCTCTGGTTTGGCATACAGCTGATGAGTTCTTAGTCGATTTAGAACCCAGCGTACATGTTTCTTGTGGTCCTCTAAGTTGTCGGAGTAGATCAGGATATCATCCAAATATATTACAAGGCACACGTCCAATAAATCTCTGAATATATCATTAATAAAATATTGGAACGTGGCAGGGGCATTACAAAGCCCAAACGGCATCACCATATATTCATAGAGCCCGTAACGAGTCCGGAAGGCAGTGAGCCACTCATCTCCCTCTCTGATCCTGACCAGATTGTAGGCTCCTCTGAGATCGAGTTTGGTATATATGGTAGCCTTGCTAAGTCGTTCTACCAATTCGGGAATGAGGGGTAACGGATACCTGTTCTTCTTAGTTCTTTTGTTTAATTCCCGATAATCGATGATTGGACGTAGGGACTTGTCTTTGTTCCGTACAAAGAATATCCCCGCACCGGCCGGGGATGTTGAAGGTCTAATGAACCCCTTTTTCAGGTTTTCGTCAAGATATGACTTGAGATGTTCCAACTCAGGTTGGGAGAGCGGATAAATATGCCCATAGGGTATGGTAGAACCTGGTAGTAGTTCTATGGGGCAATCGTAAATACGATGAGGTGGTAGGGTTTCCGCTTGTTTTTTATCGAAGACATCAAGGAAATCATGATATTCTTGAGGAACTACCTCTTCAGACAGCTGTAAGATATGTTGTTGGGGATAACAAGAATTTTTACAATAAGTGGAATCCATATCAACCTGAAGATTTTGCCAAGATATGGAAGGTTGATGTTGTTGAAGCCAGGAGAGGCCTAGAACTATGGGATATAAGGGAGAGGGTAAAACATCAAAAGTGATATATTCGGTATGACCCTTACCCAGTGTGACCTTGAGAGGAATGGTGTGGTGTGTTATGGGTCCAGATTGGACATAGGTACCATCAATAACACGAATTGAGACAGGAACTGCTTTGGTAATGGTAGGGATTTTATTTTTTCTTACAAGGGTTGAATCCAGGAAATTGGAGTATGCACCCGAGTCTATGATGGCTTCAGCTTGGAGGGCTTGACGGTCCCACTGTAAAAGGAGAGACATAGTACAATAAGCTACGTTTACAACCTTGTTAGTCAAGCATGCATTTACTTGTCTAAGCTTACTTCTTTTTTGGCGTTGAAGAAGTGGGCATTCCTTAACGGGGTGTGTAGGTGATGCACAGTACATGCACAAATTCTTTTGCTGTCTGCGGTGTCTCTCTTCCAGTGTCAGTGGTCCTTTTGTGAAGCCAATTTCCATGGGAGTGTTAACATCTTTTGCTGCTTGGGGTGATGGGTAATATCTTTGATTCCCTTCGGACTGCTGGCGTTCAGATCTCCTCTCACGCAGTCTCCTATCTATCTGAATGGATAGTGACATTAGCCCTTCGAGGGTTCTGGGAATCTCGATTCGAGCAAGCTCATCCTTCAATGAGTCACATAACCCGAGGCGGTATTGGTTTCTTAATGCTATCTCACTCCACTCCGAGTCCTTCGTGTAAAGCTTGAACTCGGTGAGATATTCCTCTACAGGTCTCCTTCCCTGGCGTAGGGAGCACATCTTTGCCTCTGCCGTGAGTTGCTTCTGAGTGTCCTCATACAACGAGCTCATCTGTGAGAAGAAATCAGTGAGAGATCCCAAGACAGGATCATTGTTCTCTAGGAATGTATCCGCCCATACTCTAGGTTCGCCGGTAAGAAAAGATATTACAGTCATAACCTTAATCCTCTCGGTATGGTAGGTCCTAGGTTTCATTTGGAAAAGCAGGAAACACGCATTCCTGAACTGTCTGAAATTTTTTCTGTCTCCTGAGAATCTCTCAGGTAAACACACCTGTGGTTCGGGGGTGTTGTCTCTTATTGTTGCTCTGAGGCTGTCATTTTGCAATTGCAAGTCTCTTAATCCATGTGACAACTGGTCCACCCTTTGTGTGAGATTGTACACCACAGTGGGTAAATCTGCTGGATCCATAATTGGGCCGTTTAATATGTCACACTCTGTCTCTGAAAACAGAATTTGTTTGGTAGTTGGATCTCAACTGCAGATATAACAACTTTATTTATTGCTATGAGGAGTAATCTGTCAGGTTATACAATAAAGTCTTGTACAGAGCAGGATAGGAAATAAAGAGTTGGACACTCCTGTGTTAGTTCAGTGTTTATAGGTTACAGGAGAGGGAGAGAGTCCGGTAAGATTCAAAGATTATCCCTCTGTGTATATGCCTTTAAATATGGTAGTTGGTTCCTAGTGGTAATGTAGATCAATAGAATCCCAGTAATGTGGTATTTAGGAACTTAGAAGTCTCTTATTGCTGACCGGTAATATTACAGCTTGGGGATTAGAGCAGTAGAGGGAGAGCTGTACCGCTGCAGGCTGTGTGCTGCGAGAGAGGGGGGTGTGTGCGTGAGAACCAATCAGCTCTCAGGAATCTCGGACTGGCTACGGCAGAGCGTAGCAGAGTAAAGGCTGTGTAAAGTCTTGTTTGCAGAGAGTGCAGCACTGTAACTGTACCAGTCTTTAATAGAAAGCGGCCAAACCAAAGTAGATCACCAGAGGATGAGGGAACCGGAAAGGTTGGTGAGAGGCACCGGAGAGGAGCCGGTGAGACTTGATAAGCACTTGTTTCCTGGGAACCCTCAGACACTTAAGAACTCCGGAGGAGGTTTAGCATGAGATTGTAATCCAAGGTAGTTCCAGTAATAGGATGTCACAAAAGGTTCACTGATCTGTTAGTGCGGTAGGAAAGTCCTTTGGGGATATAATGAATTAATTCAATATTATTTAGCCAGGAATTGAGTTGTGCTGGCGTCTCAGCTTGAGATAGAGTACACAACTAAATTAAACGGCAGGTGAGAGGGGGAGGAGTAGCCTTAAATAAGGTTGGATTTAAAGACATACACCTCATACCTGACATTAAAGCTAAATACTTACCTGTAAAATACATCCTAATATAGCTACAATATAAATTATAATTACATTGTAGCTATTTTAGGATTAATATTTATTTTACAGGCAACTTTGTAATTATTTTAACCAGGTACAATAGCTATTAAATAGTTAAGAACTATTTAATAGTTACCTAGTTAAAATAATAACAAAATTACCTGTAAAATAAGTCCTAACCTAAGTTATAATTAAACCTAACACTACCCTATCAATAAATTAATTAAATAAAATACCTACAATTACCTACAATAAAACCTAACACTACACTATCAATAAATAAATTAAATACAATTTCTACAAATAAATACAATTACATAAACTAACTAAAGTACAAAAAATAAAAAAGAACTAAGTTACAAAAAATAAAAAAATATTTACAAACATAAGAAAAATATTACAACAATTTTAAACTAATTACACCTACTCTAAGCCCCCTAATAAAATAACAAAGACCCCCAAAATAAAAAAATTCCCTACCCTATTCTAAATTAATAAATTTAAAAGCTCTTTTACCTTACCAGCCCTGAACAGGGCCCTTTGCGGGGCATGCCCCAAGAAAATCAGCTCTTTTGCCTGTAAAAAAAACCATACAATACCCCTCCCCCCCCAACATTACAACCCACCACCCACATACCCCTAATCTAACCCAAACCCCCCTTAAATAAACCTAACACTAAGCCCCTGAAGATCTTACTACCTTGTCTTCACCTCAACAGGTATCACCGATCTGTCCTGGCATCCGGTGCTGAAGAGGTCCAGAAGAGGCTCCAAAGTCTTCCTCCTATCCGGCAAGAAGAGGACATCCGGACCGGCAAACATCTTCATCCAAGCTGCATCTTCGATCTTCTTCCATCCGGTGCGGAGCGGGTCCATGTTGAAGCATCCGATGCGGATCCATCCTCTTCTTCCGGCGTCTCCCGACGAATGACGGTTCCTTTAAGGGACGTCATCCAAGATGGCGTCCCTCGAATTCCGATTGGCTGATAGGATTCTATCAGCCAATCGGAATTAAGGTAGGAAAATTCTGATTGGCTGATGGAATCAGCCAATCAGAATCAAGTTCAATCCGATTGGCTGATCCAATCAGCCAATCAGATTGAGCTCGCATTCTATTGGCTGTTCCGATCAGCCAATAGAATGCGAGCACAATCTGATTGGCTGATTCCATCAGCCAATCAGAATATTCCTTCCTTAATTCCGATTGGCTGATAGAATCCTATCAGCCAATCGGAATTTGAGGGACGCCATCTTGGATGACGTCCCTTAAAGGAACCGTCATTCGTCGGGAGACGCCGGAAGAAGAGGATGGATCCGCGTCGGATGCTTCAACATGGACCCGCTCCGCACCGGATGGAAGAAGATCGAAGATGCAGCTTGGATGAAGATGTTTGCCGGTCCGGATGTCCTCTTCTTGCCGGATAGGAGGAAGACTTTGGAGCCTCTTCTGGACCTCTTCAGCACCGGATGCCAGGACAGATCAGTGATACCTGTTGAGGTGAAGACAAGGTAGGAAGATCTTCAGGGGCTTAGTGTTAGGTTTATTTAAGGGGGGTTTGGGTTAGATTAGGGGTATGTGGGTGGTGGGTTGTAATGTTGGGGGGGGGAGGGGTATTGTATGTTTTTTTTTACAGGCAAAAGAGCTGATTTTCTTGGGGCATGCCCCGCAAAGGGCCCTGTTCAGGGCTGGTAAGGTAAAAGAGCTTTTAAATTTATTAATTTAGAATAGGGTAGGGAATTTTTTTATTTTGGGGGTCTTTGTTATTTTATTAGGGGGCTTAGAGTAGGTGTAATTAGTTTAAAATTGTTGTAATATTTTTCTTATGTTTGTAAATATTTTTTTATTTTTTGTAACTTAGTTCTTTTTTATTTTTTGTACTTTAGTTAGTTTATGTAATTGTATTTATTTGTAGAAATTGTATTTAATTTATTTATTGATAGTGTAGTGTTAGGTTTTATTGTAGGTAATTGTAGGTATTTTATTTAATTAATTTATTGATAGGGTAGTGTTAGGTTTAATTATAACTTAGGTTCGGACTTATTTTACAGGTAATTTTGTTATTATTTTAACTAGGTAACTATTAAATAGTTCTTAACTATTTAATAGCTATTGTACCTGGTTAAAATAATTACAAAGTTGCCTGTAAAATAAATATTAATCCTAAAATAGCTACAATATAATTATAATTTATATTGTAGCTATATTAGGGTTTATTTTACAGGTAAGTATTTAGCTTTAAATAGGAATAATTTATTTAATAAGAGTTAATTAATTTCGTTAGATTTAAATTATATTTAACTTAGGGGGGTGTTAGTGTTAGGGTTAGACTTAGCTTTAGGGGTTAATACATTTATTAGAATAGCGGCGAGATTCGGTCGTCAGATTAGGGGTTAATAATTGAAGTTAGGTGTCGGCGATGTTAGGGAGGGCAGATTAGGGGTTAATACTATTTATTATAGGGTTAGTGAGGCGGATTAGGGGTTAATAACTTTATTATAGTAGCGCTCAGGTCCGCTCGGCAGATTAGGGGTTAATAAGTGTAGTTAGGTGTCGGCGACGTTGAGGGGGGCAGATTAGGGGTTAAAAAAATTTAATCGAGTGTCGGCGATGTGGGGGGACCTCGGTTTAGGGGTACATAGGTAGTTTATGGGTGTTAGTGTACTTTAGAGCACAGTAGTTAAGAGCTTTATGAACCGGCGTTAGCCCAGAAAGCTCTTAACTCCTGCTTTTTTCCTGCGGCTGGAGTTTTGTCGTTAGAGCCTCTAACGCTCACTTCAGAAACGACTCTAAATACCGGAGTTAGAAAGATCCCATTGAAAAGATAGGATACGCAAATGGCGTAGGGGGATCTGCGGTATGGAAAAGTCGCGGCTGAAAAGTGAGCGTTAGACCCTATTTTGAGTGACTCCAAATACCGGCGGTAGCCTAAAACCAGCGTTAGGAGCCTCTAACGCTGGTTTTGACGGCTACCGCCAAACTCTAAATCTAGGCCTTAGGGTTTATTTTACAGGTAAGTATTTAGTTTTAAATAGAAATTATTTAGTTATTAATAGTAGGTTTAATTTAAATTTATTTTAATTACATTAAAGTTAGTGGGTGTTAGGGTTAGACTTAGGGTTAGGGGTTAATAAATTTAGTATAGTGGCGGCGACGTTGGGGGCGGCAGATTAGGGGTTAATAAATGTAGGTAGGTGGCGGCGATGTTAGGGGCGGCAGATTAGGGGTTAATAATATTTAACTAGTGTTTGCGATGCGGGAGTACGGCGGTTTAGGGGTTAATATGTTTATTATAGTGGCGGCGATGTCTGGAGCAGCAGATTAGGGGTTAATAAGTATAATGTAGGTGTCGGTGATGTCAGGGGTGGCAGATTAGGGGTTAATAAGTATAAGATTAGGGTTGTTTTGACTCTGGGTTTTTGTTAGAGTGTTAGAGGTGTAAACATAAATTTTGTTTCCCCATAGGAATCAATGGGGCTGCGTTACGGTCCTTTATTGCAGGTGTTAGGTTTTTTTTCAGCCGGCTCTCCCCATTGATGTCTATGGGGAAATCGTGCACGGGCACGTAAAACCAGCTTACCGCAGCGCTGGTAATGGAGTGCGGTATGGAGCTCAATTTTGCTCTACACTCACTTCTTGCTTGCTAACGCCGGGTTTTTGTAAACCTGTAATACCAGCTCTGTAGGTAAGTGAACGGTGACAATAACTCCCCCATAATCTGAGCCCAGCCTTGAAATCACGTGATTGCATTGACAATTAATCCATCTAAAGTCTACATGTTCTATGTAATGCTATTTCTTGGTTTAAGTACATCAGCCATCTTTGTGTCATGGTGCACAACACATTTTGGTTATACAGATGTTTACAGAAACGTCAATATCTCAGCTCTGGATGGTCCTAGCTCCTTGGAAAAAAAAATGATCTTTAGATAACATTACCAGGTACATGATCATATATAAACATTTTGCACATTCTTGAGCCTTAAAACTTAATTTATTAAGCAGCGTATGCTCACCAGAATCAGGAGTTAACAAGCAGCGGCCGTACTCTGAGGTTGCGGACTACAATCATCCCGATAATATATATGATCGGGATGATTGACACCCCTGCTAATGGCCGATTGGCCATGAATGTGCAGGGGCGGCATTGCACAAGCATTTCACAAGATGTTGAGTTTATCGATGTCGAGCGGTAATGGTTCGCTACAGCGAATCATGTCTGCCTGCCATATAATAAACCGCCCCCCTAATGTAATGATGAAAATCACAGAATTGTTCACTTCTCAATTTACAATGAGAAAGGTGTCTAAGTTCAATTTTTTTTTTACGGGGTACCTAGGTAAGTATTTTGTGCATGCAGAACATTTACGGTTTGAGAATTCTCTTATTTATTTTTAAGAGGGCAAAAAAGTGCGATTTTTTAAAAAAAAATTCCCCTCACTTTCAGGTGACCAGATAGGAACAGGTATAAGTCCTTTTCATTAACATTCTACTACTAATTGAGTTTGAGATTCCACTGGTTACAGAACTCGGGCTAGTAGAAATCTGGGGAATAGATTAACTTATTCATGTGTTTTGAGAAATGACAAGATGTAATATAATCATAATCATTAGTTTACACTAATTTTGTTTATGAATGACATATAATAGCTTATACTTGTCAATGAGCTCTAACATGTTCTACATTTGATATTGGCAACAGTGAAGCATGTTCTATCATGTTGGTACAGGCACAGACATAACATTAGGGCAGGAAGACTTGTCTCTGCATGTCTGCGCATGCCCAAACCTACAAGTGTATGAACACAGCTTGTCAGTGTGTTGGCTGCATTCTTGTGAGTTAGATGCTAGGAGCTGAAGTGTGTTAGTTTCAAGCGATGTGGGAAAAGAATATTTCCAAATATGGAAATATAGCATTCAGTTGGGTTCTTTACAAATGAGCAATGTCATCAACAGAGCTATGGTATTTTTTCTCCTGTGATAAAGGCAGTAAGTGATTACAGCTCAGAAGGAGCTACTGTGTTCAAGAGGGGGGATATGTGATATTATATCAGTTTGTAAATAATAAAAAACATAATTTATGTAAGAACTTACCTGATAAATTCATTTCTTTCATATTAGCAAGAGTCCATGAGCTAGTGACGTATGGGATATACATTCCTACCAGGAGGGGCAAAGTTTCCCAAACTTCAAAATGCCTATAAATACACCCCTCACCACACCCACAATTCAGTTTAACGAATAGCCAAGAAGTGGGGTGATAAAAAAGTGCGAAAGCATATAAAATAAGGAATTGGAATAATTGTGCTTTATACAAAAATCATAACCACCACAAAAAAAGGGCGGGCCTCATGGACTCTTGCTAATATGAAAGAAATGAATTTATCAGGTAAGTTCTTACATAAATTATGTTTTCTTTCATGTAATTAGCAAGAGTCCATGAGCTAGTGACGTATGGGATAATGATTACCCAAGATGTGGATCTTTCCACGCAAGAGTCACTAGAGAGGGAGGGATAAAATAAAGACAGCCAATTCCTGCTGAAAATAATCCACACCCAAAATAAAGTTTAATGAAAAACATAAGCAGAAGATTCAAACTGAAACCGCTGCCTGAAGTACTTTTCTACCAAAAACTGCTTCAGAAGAAGAAAATACATCAAAATGGTAGAATTTAGTAAAAGTATGCAAAGAGGACCAAGTTGCTGCTTTGCAAATCTGATCAATCGAAGCTTCATTCCTAAACGCCCAGGAAGTAGAAACTGACCTAGTAGAATGAGCTGTAATCCTTTGAGGCGGAGTTTTACCCGACTCAACATAGGCAAGATGAATTAAAGATTTCAACCAAGATGCCAAAGAAATGGCAGAAGCTTTCTGGCCTTTTCTAGAACCGGAAAAGATAACAAATAAACTAGAAGTCTTTCGAAAAGACTTAGTAGCTTCAACATAATATTTCAAAGCTCTAACAACATCCAAAGAATGCAACGATTTCTCCTTAGAATTCTTAGGATTAGGACATAATGAAGGAACCACAATTTCTCTACTAATGTTGTTGGAATTCACAACTTTAGGTAAAAATTCAAAAGAAGTTCGCAACACTGCCTTATCCTGATGAAAAATCAGAAAAGGAGACTCACAAGAAAGAGCAGATAATTCAGAAACTCTTCTGGCAGAAGAGATTGCCAAAAGGAACAAAACTTTCCAAGAAAGTAATTTAATGTCCAATGAATGCATAGGTTCAAACGGAGGAGCTTGAAGAGCCCCCAGAACCAAATTCAAACTCCAAGGAGGAGAAATTGACTTAATGACAGGTTTTATACGAACCAAAGCTTGTACAAAACAATGAATATCAGGAAGATTAGCAATCTTTCTGTGAAAAAGAACAGAAAGAGCAGAGATTTGTCCTTTCAAAGAACTTGCGGATAAACCTTTATCTAAACCATCCTGAAGAAACTGTAAAATTCTCGGAATTCTAAAAGAATGCCAAGAAAAATGATGAGAAAGACACCAAGAAATATAAGTCTTCCAGACTCTATAATATATCTCTCTGGATACAGATTTACGAGCCTGTAACATAGTATTAATCACAGAGTCAGAGAAACCTCTTTGACCAAGAATCAAGCGTTCAATCTCCATACCTTTAAATTTAAGGATTTGAGATCCTGATGGAAAAAAGGACCTTGCGACAGAAGGTCTGGTCGTAGCGGAAAAGTCCACGGATGGCAAGAGGCCATCCGGACAAGATCTGCATACCAAAACCTGTGAGGCCATGCCGGAGCTACCAGCAGAACAAACGAGCATTCCTTCAGAATCTTGGAGATTACTCTTGGAAGAAGAACTAGAGGCGGAAAGATATAAGCAGGATGATACTTCCAAGGAAGTGATAATGCATCCACTGCTTCCGCCTGAGGATCCCGGGATCTGGACAGATACCTGGGAAGTTTCTTGTTTAGATGAGACGCCATCAGATCTATTTCTGGAAGCTCCCACATTTGAACAATCTGAAGAAATACCTCTGGGTGAAGAGACCATTCGCCCGGATGCAACGTTTGGCGACTGAGATAATCCGCTTCCCAATTGTCTATACCTGGGATATGAACCGCAGAGATTAGACAGGAGCTGGATTCCGCCCAAACCAGAATTCGAGATACTTCTTTCATAGCCAGAGGACTGTGAGTCCCTCCTTGATGATTGATGTATGCCACAGTTGGGACATTGTCTGTCTGAAAACAAATGAACGATTCTCTCTTCAGAAGAGGCCAAGACTGAAGAGCTCTGAAAATTGCACGGAGTTCCAAAATATTGATCGGTAATCTCACCTCCTGAGATTCCCAAACTCCTTGTGCCATCAGAGATCCCCACACAGCTCCCCAACCTGTGAGACTTGCATCTGTTGAAATTACAGTCCAGGTCGGAAGCACAAAAGAAGCCCCCTGAATTAAACGATGGTGATCTGTCCACCACGTTAGAGAGTGTCGTACAATCGGTTTTAAAGATATTAATTGAGATATCTTTGTGTAATCCTTGCACCATTGATTCAGCATACAGAGCTGAAGAGGTCGCATGTGAAAACGAGCAAAGGGGATCGCGTCCGATGCAGCAGTCATAAGACCTAGAATTTCCATGCATAAGGCTACCGAAGGGAATGATTGTGACTGAAGGTTTCGACAAGCTGAAATCAATTTTAGACGTCTCTTGTCTGTTAAAGACAGAGTCATGGACACTGAATCTATCTGGAAACCCAGAAAGGTTACCCTTGTCTGAGGAATCAATGAACTTTTTGATGAATTGATCCTCCAACCATGATCTTGAAGAAACAACACAAGTCGATTCGTATGAGATTCTGCTAAATGTAAAGACTGAGCAAGTACCAAGATATCGTCCAAATAAGCAAATACCACAATACCCTGTTCTCTGATTACAGACAGAAGGGCACCGAGAACCTTTGTAAAAATTCTTGGAGCTGTAGCTAGGCCAAACGGCAGAGCCACAAACTGGTAATGCTTGTCCAGAAAAGAGAATCTCAGGAACTGATAATGATCTGGATGAATCGGAATATGCAGATATGCATCCTGTAAATCTATTGTGGACATATAATGCCCTTGCTGAACAAAAGGCAAGATAGTCCTTACAGTTACCATTTTGAACGTTGGTATCCTTACATAACGATTCAATATTTTTAGATCCAGAACTGGTCTGAAGGAATTCTCCTTCTTTGGTACAATGAAGAGATTTGAATAAAACCCCATCCCTTGTTCCAGAACTGGAACTGGCATAATTACTCCAGCCAACTCTAGATCTGAAACACAATTCAGAAATGCTTGAGCTTTCACTGGATTTACTGGGACACGGGAAAGAAAAAATCTCTTTGCAGGAGGTCTCATCTTGAAACCAATTCTGTACCCTTCTGAAACAATATTCTGAATCCAAAGATTGTGAACAGAATTGATCCAAATTTCTTTGAAAAAAACGTAACCTGCCCCCTACCAGCTGAGCTGGAATGAGGGCCGCACCTTCATGTGGACTTAGAAGCAGGCTTTGCCTTTCTAAAAGGCTTGGATTTATTCCAGACTGGAGATGGTTTCCAAACTGAAACTGCTCCTGAGGATGAAGGATCAGGCTTTTGTTCTTTGTTGAAACGAAAGGAACGAAAACGATTATTAGCCCTGTTTTTACCCTTAGATTTTTTATCCTGTGGTAAAAAAGTTCCTTTCCCACCAGTAACAGTTGAGATAATAGAATCCAACTGAGAACCAAATAATTTGTTACCCTGGAAAGAAATCGAAAGTAGAGTTGATTTAGAAGCCATATCAGCACTCCAAGTTTTAAGCCATAAAGCTCTTCTAGCTAAAATAGCCAGAGACATAAACCTGACATCAACTCTGATAATATCAAAAATGGCATCACAGATAAAATTATTAGCATGCTGAAGAAGAATAATAATATTATGAGAATCATGATCTGTTACTTGTTGCGCTAAAGTCTCCAACCAAAAAGTTGAAGCTGCAGCAACATCAGCCAATGATATAGCAGGTCTAAGAAGATTACCTGAACACAGATAAGCTTTTCTTAGAAAGGATTCAATTTTCCTATCTAAAGGATCCTTAAACGAAGTACCATCTGACGTAGGAATAGTAGTACGTTTAGCAAGGGTAGAAATAGCCCCATCAATTTTAGGGATTTTGTCCCAAAATTCTAATCTGTCAGATGGCACAGGATATAATTGCTTAAAACGTTTAGAAGGAGTAAATGAATTACCCAATTTATCCCATTCTCTGGAAATTACTTCAGAAATAGCATTAGGAACAGGAAAAACTTCTGGAATAACCACAGGAGATTTAAATACCTTATCTAAACGTTTAGAATTAGTATCAAGAGGACCAGAATCCTCTATTTCTAAAGCAATTAGTACTTCTTTAAGTAAAGAACGAATAAATTCCATTTTAAATAAATATGAAGATTTATCAGCATCAATCTCTGAGACAGAATCCTCTGAACCAGAAGAGTCATCAGAATCAGAATGATGATGTTCATTTAAAAATTCATCTGTAGAGAGAGAAGTTTTAAAAGATTGTTTATGTTTACTAGAAGGAGAAATAACAGACATAGCCTTCTTGATGGATTCAGAAACAAAATCTCTTATGTTATCAGGAACATTCTGCACCTTAGATGTTGAAGGAACTGCAACAGGCAATGGTACATTACTAAAGGAAATATTATCTGCTTTAACAAGTTTGTCATGACAATTAATACAAACAACAGCCGGAGGAATAGCTACCAAAAGTTTACAACAGATACACTTAGCTTTGGTAGTTCCAGCACTAGACAGCGATTTTCCTGAAGTATCTTCTGACTCAGATGCAACGTGAGACATCTTGCAATATGTAAGAGAAAAAACAACATATAAAGCAAAATTGATCAAATTCCTTAAATGACAGTTTCAGGAATGGGAAAAAATGCCAATAAACAAGCTTCTAGTAACCAGAAGCAAAGAAAAAATGAGACTGAAATAATGTGGAGACAAAAGCGACGCCCATATTTTTTGGCGCCAAATAAGACGCCCACATTATTTGGCGCCTAAATGCTTTTTGGCGCCAAAAATGACGCCACATCCGGAACGCCGACATTTTTGGCGCAAAAGGACGTCAAAAATGACGCAACTTCCGGCGACACGTATGACGCCGGAAACAGAAAAGATTTTTTGCGCCAAAAAAGTCCGCGCCAAGAATGACGCAATAAAATGAAGCATTTTCAGCCCCCGCGAGCCTAACAGCCCACAGGGAAAAAAGAGTCAAATTTTAAGGTAAGAAAAAAAAAATTGATTCAAATGCATTATCCCAAATATGAAACTGACTGTCTGAAAATAAGGAATGTTGAACATCCTGAGTCAAGGCAAATAAATGTTTGAATACATATATTTAGAACTTTATAAATAAAGTGCCCAACCATAGCTTAGAGTGTCACAGAAAATAAGATTTACTTACCCCAGGACACTCATCTACATGTTTGTAGAAAGCCAAACCAGTACTGAAACGAAAATCAACAGAGGTAATGATATATAAATAAGAGTATATCGTCGATCTGAAAAGGGAGGTAAGAGATGAATCTCTACGACCGATAACAGAGAACCTATGAAATAGACCCCGTAGAAGGAGATCACTGCATTCAAATAGGCAATACTCTCCTCACATCCCTCTGACATTCACTGCACGCTGAGAGGAAAACCGGGCTCCAACTTGCTGCGGAGCGCATATCAACGTAGAATCTAGCACAAACTTACTTCACCACCTCCATAGGAGGCAAAGTTTGTAAAAACTGAATTGTGGGTGTGGTGAGGGGTGTATTTATAGGCATTTTGAGGTTTGGGAAACTTTGCCCCTCCTGGTAGGAATGTATATCCCATACGTCACTAGCTCATGGACTCTTGCTAATTACATGAAAGAAACTAATTTATATTGCAATATGATCATCTATTTAGTAACAGTTGTAATCCCTTGGATTTCTGAAACTTTCAAAAAAAATCTGTAAGAATTGCTTGATGAGATGATTCCAGAAGAGTATAACAATACCACAACTCTGTCAACAGAAGAATATGACAGATTCATTGAGGCTGTTAAACAAAAATGTGCTGTAGCAAACAAAGAAGACAAGGTTAAAATTCTCAGTATATTGCCAAGCTCATGGTCCTGGAACAAAATCAGAAAGGAATTCAATGTCTCAGAACAATTGGTGAACGTAAGGAGAGCACTAGTGAAGGTACAGGGGATCCGTCATGAGACAGGAAAGATTACCTATTTTCCTGATTGATCTGGAAGCCAATATATAAAAAATTTGGAGAAAGACTTTGGAGTCAATTTGGATAAAGATAAATGGAATATAATTTTTAAAGAGACAGCAAAGTGATCAATATCTGTAAAGATACTAGAATAAAATATTAAAATACTGAGAAGATGGTTTCTGACTCCAACCATATTAAAAAATATATCCTAATGCTTCCGAGCTTTGCTGGGGAGAATGTGGGATGGTTGCAAACTTAGAACATATTTTGGGTCATGTCCATGTTTAAGTTAATTTTGGGGAAAGGTGAAAGAGGATATTTATAAAGCAGTCTCAACATATTTAAAGATAGATTTTCTTTCTCCAATATTGAACATGCATGCCATGTAATAAATTAGGGAAATTTAAACAATATATACTCCAAATTATGTTTAACTGTGCCAAAGTAACAATTGTGAGACATTGAAAAAAAAAAAATGATAACCTAAATGTAGAAGAGTGGATTGAAATGATGGAAAGTTATCTAAAATGTGAGTAATATTTTTTTTTTTTTTTTTTTTAAAGGTGAGATGGAAATATTTGAGATGGAAATATTTGAGTATATAAAAATGGGAAAAGGTGTATAAATAAGGTATTATAGCCCAAGAGGAAGAAGAATTTTTTTTTTTTTGAGTTCAATGATAAAGGGTGCCTGTACAAAGATTGTAATTGTATATATTGTGTGTGTATGGGAGGAGGGGGTTGTGTTTTTTTTTTAATGTTTGTAAATTTATGTGTGTAAATGTGTATTTTTATTTGTTTTATGATTTCTATGTATGTCATACAATTAATAAATATATTTATAAAAAAAAAAACAATAATAAAAAGAATTGTGCCTATCTGTTAAACCATGAGACAGACTTTGGTATACAAGCCAATTGGAAAGTCTTCACAATATCCCATGGAAACAAATGCATCTGACAACAGAGGGTCAAATCCTTACCCCTGAAGATATGTTCCTCTTTTGCAATGAGAAGATTAAGGAGGTTACATACATCTATGTCAAAAGCAAGGAAGTAACTGAATTTTGTGAACTGAACTGAAACTCAAGGACATGTTTGATAAATGTGAGAGAACTCCAGGTACAAGAACATTTCACCGTTTTGAGTCAGTATCAGAGAGTACTATCAGATGCTTCTTTTACACCTGCATTGCAAGAGTTTGCAAGAGAACATACCGTGATGACATTTGTCCCCCTGATCCTATGGAGTAATGACTTTATTGCTTGTCTTTATGATGACCAGTAGTGGTTAGATTCCATTGAGGACAGCAAGGAAAACTATGATGTTTTTGTAAAACCTGGACCAAGAAAATCATTTAAGATATCTACTGTGAACAATGTTCTCAGAAAACTGACGCCTCCCAAGTTGACTACTACCACCGTAAGCCCCCACAACATTTCCAAAAGAATGAGTGAGGAAATCTTACAGCTTCTAGTCAAACATGTAGCTTGATATTATGGTGCGTCAATCATAAACATAATTAGTGTAAAATATAGTTAATTTTTATTATTTGTTATGCTTAGATATCTTGTCATTTATCAAAATGCATGAGTAAAGTAGGCTTTTCACCAGCTTTCCACTAGCGCTAGCTCTGCAACCAGTGGAATCTCAAACTCAAAGGGGCCCATTTATCAAGCTCCGTATGGAGCTTGAGGGCCCGTGTTTCTGGCGAGCCTTCAGCCTCGCCAGAAACACAAGTTATGAAGCAGCGGTCAAAAGACAGCTGCTCCATAACCTGTCCGCCTGCTCTGAGGAGGTGGACAGACATCGCCCCAATTCAACCCGATCGAATACGATTGGGTTGATTGACACCCCTCTGCTAGCGGCCGATTGGCTGCGAATCTGCAGGGGGTGGCGTAGCACCAGCAGTTCACAAGAGCTGCTGGTGCAATGCTGAATGCCGAGAGCGTATTGCTCTCCACATTTAGCGAGGTCTGTCGGACATGATCCGCAATGTCGGATCATGTCCAACAGGCCTTTCATAAATAGGTCCCAAAATGTTTACAGCATAGTTCTACCATAGTGGACTTAACTCTGTGGAAATGCCAGGTTCCTATCTAGCCTCCAACAGAGATATTAAACTGGAAATGAGGGGATAAGTAAAAAAAATGCATTTTCTCAACCCCATAAAAAAAAACAACCCTTAAAAACAAATCCAGCTTCCTCCAATTGTTGCATGCCCCCTTTGGCATCCATCTTGTGGGGCACACAACAATTGGAGGAAGCCGTATTCGTCATCAATATGCTAAATACAGTAGGAGATATGGACGGAGGATCAGTAGTATGTTTACCATAACGCAATGGAAAATATTTTAAAAAAGAAGCGTCATTGTAAAGTTTAATGAATTAAACTGCCCCTGTTTCTAAGATTATATTTAGATACTGGGCTGTAATTAATTAATCTTTAAAATCACTCTAACTTTTAAGTCTAAGGATCAAGAATGTGCAACATGTTTATATATGAACATGTACCCAGTAATGTTATCTAAAAATCAGTTTTAGTTTCAAGGAGCTAGGACCATCCTGAGTTGAGATATTAAGGTTTCTGTAAACATCTGTATAACCAAAATTTGTTGTGCACCATGACACAAAGATGGCTGCTATGGTTAGATCAATAAAATAAAATTAACAAAAATTGTGGTTTTGCAATACATAGAGGTAATCAATAAAAACATTTTTAGGAAAATTAAAAATGGTCAAGCAACCAACTTTACAATTATTGGACCACTTGAGATGGACTGACCCTTAGGTATGTTTTTCCACAATGCATACAAAAAGAAAGTTGAAAATTCTCTTAAAATTGCATGCTCTTTCTGACCCATGAAAGTTTAATTTTAACTTTCCTCTCCATTATATTATATTTGGGTATAAAAAGCATCAAAAAACCTTACACTTTTTGAAACATATTTATTTTGAAATAATTTTTATTGTTATTTTTTTTATATATAATTAATATAATAAACCAGTGAATTACAGTCATGAGTTCATCTATACATTTGTGAAGAATGGACAATAAAGGAGTCGTCCATTTTGATTAGATTTAAAGTCTCTCATCTAGATTACGAGTTTTGCGTTAGAGGCTGTGCGGTGCTAACAAGAAGTTTTCTCTCACCACTCACTTACATGCAGCGCTGGTATTATGAGTTTTCAGAAACCCGTCATTAAAGGGACAGTCCAGGCCAAAATAAACTTTCATGATTCAGATAGAGCATGTAATTTTAACCCCTTAATGACCGAGGACGTGCAGGGTACGTCCTCAAAAAAAAGGCAGTTAATGCCTGAGAACGTACCCTGCACGTCCTCGGTTTGGAAAGCAGCTGGAAGCGATCCTGCTCGCTTCCAGCTGCTTTCCGGTTATTGCAGTGATGCCTCGATATCGAGGCATCCTGCAATAACCATTTGTAGCCATCCGGTGCAGAGAGAGCCACTCTGTGGCCCTCTCTGCACCGGACATTAACGGCTACCTTCGTTGGTGGGTGGGAGCCGGTGTGGGAGGTGGGTGGCGGCCATCGATGGCCTTTGTGATGCGGAGGGGGGCGGGATCGGGGGCGGGGACGACCGGGGGGACGCGCACGGACGCGCGCGCGTGCACGGGGAGGCCGGGCGGGCGCGTGCACGGGGAGGGAGCGGGTGGGAACCACTAAGCTACAGAAAATGTTTTTCTTAGAAGTGGGGATCAAAGGGTTAATATGGTTTTTTTAGTGATCGGTTTGGCTGGTGGGGTATTGGACTGTGGGGGGGAAGCTACACTACAGAAACAAATAGTAAAACATAAAAAAAACAACATTTTTATTTGCAAACTGGGTACTGGCAGACAGCTGCCAGTACCCAAGATGGCCCCAATAAGGCAGAGGGGGAGGGTTAGGGAGCTATTTTGGGGGGATCAGGGAGGTTGGGGGCTAAGGGGGGACCCTACATAGCAGCATATTTAAATATGCTTAAAAATTTTTTTTTTTTTTTTTTTTATACCTTTTATTTTAGTACTGGCAGACTTTCTGCCAGTACTTAAGATGGCGGGGACAATTGTGGGGTGGGGGAGGGAAGAGTGCTGTTTGGGAGGGATCAGGGGGTGGGATGTGTCAGGTGGGAGTCTGATCTCTACACTAAAGCTAAAATTAACCCTGCAAGCTCCCTACAAACTACCTAATTAACCCCTTCACTGCTGGCCATAATACACATGTGATGCGCAGCAGCATTTAGCGGCCTTATAATTACCAAAAAGCAACGCCAAAGCCATATATGTCTGCTATTTATGAACAAAGGGGATCCCAGAGAAGCATTTAAAACCATTTGTGCCATAATTGCACAAGCTGTTTGTAAATAATTTTAGTGAAAAACCTAAAGTTTGAAAAAGTGAACAATTTTTTTTTTATTTGATTGCTTTTGGCGGTGAAATGGTGGCATGAAATATACCAAAATGGGCCTAGATCAATACTTGGGGTTGTCTACTACACTACACTAGAGCTAAAATTAACCCTAGAAGCTCCCTACATGCTCCCTAATTAACCCATTCACTGCTGGGCATAATACACGGTTGGTGCGCAGTGGCATTTAGCAACCTTCTAATTACCAAAAAGCAAAGCCAAAGCCATATATGTCTGCTATTTATGAACAAAGGGGATCCCAGAGAAGCATTTACAACCATTTATTCCATAATTTCATGAGTTGTTTGTAAATAATTTCAGTGAGAAACCTAAAGTTTGTGAAAAAATTTGTGAAAAAGTAAAATAATTTTTTTATTTGATCGCATTCGGCGGTGAAATGGTGCCATGAAATATACCAAAATGGGCCTAGATCAATACTTTGGGATGTCTACTAAAAAAAAATATATACATGTCAATGGATATTCAGAGATTCCTGAAAGATATTAGTGTCCCAATGTAACTAGCGCTAATTTTGAAAAAAAGTGGTTTGGAAATGGCAAAGTGCTACTTGTACTTATAGCCCTATAACTTGCAAAAAAAGTAAAGAACATGTAAACATTGGGTATTTCTAAACTCAGGACAAAATTTAGAAACTATTTAGCATGGGTGTTTTTTGGTGGTTGTAGATGTGTAACAGATTTTGGGGGTCAAAGTTAGAAAAAGTGTGTTTTTTTCCATTTTTTCCTCATATTTTATAATATTTTTTATAGTAAATTATAAGATATGATGAAAATAATGGTATATTTTGAAAGTCCATTTAATGGCGAGAAAAACGGTATATAATATGTGTGGGTACAGTAAACGAGTAAGAGGAAAATTACAGCTAAACGCAAACACCACAAAAATGTAAAAATAGCCTTGGTCCCAAACGGACAGAAAATGGAAAAGTGCTGTGGTCATTAAGGGGTTAAACAATTTTCCAATTTACTTTTATCACCAATTTTGCTTTGTTCTCTTGGTATTCTTAGTTGAAAGCTTAACCTAATTTCTTAGACCTTGAAGCCCACCTCTTTCAGATTGCATTTTAACAGTTTTTCACCACTAGAGGGTGTTAGTTCACGTATTTCATATAGATAACACTGTGCTCGTGCACGAGAAGTTATCTGGGAGCAGGCACTGATTGGCTAGACTGCAAGTCTGTCAAAAGAACTGAAAAAAGGGGCAGTTTGCAGAGGCTTAGATACAAGATAATCACAGAGGTTAAAAGTATATTATTATAACTGTGTTGGTTATGCAAAACTGGGAAATGGGTAATAAAGGGATTATCTATCTTTTAAAACAATAAAAATTCTGGTGTAGACTGTCCCTTTAAAAGACAAGAAGTGAGCGTTGAGCAAAATTTTGCTCATTACCTCACTCCAATACCAGCGCTGCTTAAGTCAGCGGTGAGCTGGTGTAACGTGCTCGTGCACGATTTCCCCATAGGAATCAATGGGGAGAGCCGGCTGAAAAAAAGTCTAACACCTGCAAAAAAGCAGCATAAAACTCCTTAACGTATGGGGAAATAAAATTTATGTTTACACCTAACACCCTAACATGAACCCCGAGTCTAAATACCCCTAATCTTACAATTATTAACCCCTAATCTGCCGCCCCTGACATTGCCGACACCTGCATTATATTATTAACCCCTAATCTGCCGCTCTGGACACCGCCGCCACCTACATTATACTTATGAACCCCTAATCTGCTGCCCCCAACATCGCCGACACCTACATTATATTTATTAACCCCTAATCTGCCGCCCCCCCAACCTACACTTATTAACCCCTAATCTGCCGCCCCCAACGTCGCCGCCACTATAATAAACATATTAACCGCAGCACTCCCGCCTCGCAAACAGTTACATATTATTACCCCCTAATCTGCCGGCCCTAACATCGCCACCATCTACCTACATTTATTAACCCCTCATCTGCCGCCCCCAACGTCGCTGCCACTATATTAAAGTTATTAAGTCCTAAACCTATATCTAACCCTAAACCTAACACCCCTGTTAGGTGTTTTCACATTACCCCTAACAACCCCCTAACTTAAATATAATTTAAATAAATCTAAATAAATATTATATTATTTAGATTTATTTAAATCTAAATAAATATTAAATCTAAATAAATATTATCATTAACTAAATTATTCCCATTTAAAACTAAATACTTACCTATAAAATAAACCCTAAGCTAGCTACAATATAACTAATAGTTACATTGTAGCTATCTTAGGATTTATTTTTATTTTACAGGCAAGTTTGTATTTATTTTAACTAGGTAGGAATAGTTATTAAATAGTTATTAACTATTTAATAACTACCTAGTTAAAATAAAGACAAATTTACCTGTAAAATAAAACCTAACCTAAGTTACAATTATACCTAACACTACACTATAATTAAATAAATTAACTAAATTAAATACAATTACCTAAATTAAATTTAATTAGCTAAAGTACAAAAAAAACAAACACTAAATTACAGAAAATAATAAACAAATTACAGAAATTTAAACTAATTACACCTAATCTAATAGCCCTATTAAAATAAAAAAGCCCCCCCAAAATAAAAAAAACCCCTAGCCTAAACTAAACTACCAATAGCCCTTAAAAGGGCCTTTTGCGGGACATTGCCCCAAAGTAATCAGCTCTTTTACCTGTAAAAAAAAATACAAACAACCCCCCCAACAGTAAAACCCACCACCCACACAACCAACCCCCCAAATAAAATACTAGCTAAAAAAACCTAAGCTCCCCATTGCCCTGAAAAGGGCATTTGGATGGGCATTGCCCTTAAAAGGGCAGTTAGCTCTTTTGCAAGCCCAAACCCCTAATCTAAAAAATAAACCTACCCAATACACCCTTAAAAAAAACCTAACACTAACCCCCTGAAGATCGACTTACCGTGAGACGTCTTCATCCAAGCCGGACGAAGCGGTCCTCCAGACGGGCAGAATTCTTCATCCAAGCCGGGCAGAAGTGGTCCTCCAGACGGGCAGAAGTCTTCATCCAGACGGCATCTTCTATCTTCATCCATCTGGCGCGGAGCGGGTCCATCTTCAAGACATCCGACGCGGAGCATCCTCTTCTTCCGACGACTAAAACAGAATGAAGGTACCTTTAAGTGACGTCATCCAAGATGGTGTCCCTTAGATTCCGATTGGCTGATAGAATTCTATCAGCCAATCGGAATTAAGGTAGAAAAAAATCCTATTGCCTGATGCAATCAGCCAATAGGATTGAAGTTCAATCCTATTGGCTGATCCAATCAGCCAATAGGATTGAGCTCACATTCTATTGGCTGATTGGAACAGTTAATAATTATTAGCCAATAGGATTGAGCTTGCATTCTATTGGCTGATTGGAACAGTTAATAATTATTAACCTGTAAGGCAGGTTAGGTTTTATTTTACAGGTAAATTTGTATTTATTTTAGCTAGGTAGTTAGTAAATAGTTAACTATTTAGTAACTATCCTACCTAGTTAAAATAAATACAAACTTGCCTATGAAATAAAAATAAAACCTAAGCTAAATAAAATGTAACTATTAGTTATATTGTAGCTAGCTTAGGGTTTATTTTACAGGTAAGTATTTAGTTTTAAATAGGAATTATTTAGTTATTAATAGTAGGTTTTATTTAGATTTATTTTAATTATATTTAAGTCAGTGGGTGTTAGGGTTAGATTTAGGTTTAGGGGTTAATAAATTTAGTATAGTGGCGGTGACGTTGGGGGTGGCAAATTAGGGGTTAATAAATAAGGGTAGGTGGTGGCAGATTAGGGGTTAATATTTAACTAGTGTTTTTGCGATGCGGGAGTGCGGCGGTTTAGGGGTTAATATGTTTATTATAGTGGCAGCGATGTCCGGAGTGGCAGATTAGGGGTTAATAAGTATAATGTAGGTGTCGGCAATGTCGGGGGCAGCAGATTAGGGGTTAATAAATGTAAGATTAGGGGTGTTTAGACTTGGGGTTCATGTTAGGGTGTTAGGTGTAAACATAAAATGTGTTTCCCCATAGGAATCAATGGGGCTGCGTTACTGAGCTTTACGCTGCTTTTTTGCAGGTGTTAGACTTTTTTTCAGCCGGCTCTCCCCATTGATGTCTATGGGGAAATCGTGCACGAGCACGTAAAACCAGCTCACCACTGATTTAAGCAGCGCTGGTATTGGAGTGCGGTATGGAGCTCAATTTTGCTCTACGCTCACTTCTTGCCGGTTTAGGGGTTAAATATGTTTATTATAGTGGCGGCGATGTCCGGAATGGCAGATTAGGGGTTAATAAGTATAATGTAGGTGTCGGCGATGTCAGGGGCGGAAGATTAGGGGTTAATAAGTGTAAGATTAGGGGTGTTTAGACTTGGGGTTCATTTTAGGGTGTTAGGTGTAAACATATAATGTGTTTCCCCATAGGAATCATTGGGGCTGCGTTACTGAGCTTTATGCTACTTTTTTGCAGGTGTTAGACTTTTTTCAGCCGGCTCCCCCCATTGATGTCTATGGGGAAATCGTGCACGAGCACGTAAAACCAGCTCACCACTGATTTAAGCAGCACTGGTATTGGAGTGCGGTATGGAGCTCAATTTTGCTCTACGCTCACTTCTTGCCTGTTAACGCCGGGTTTATGAAAACCTGGGGCGCGATCCGATATACGGCATAGTTTTTGGCCGGGCAAGCGAGGGAACCCGCGCCGCCCGTAGTTTCACCTCGCACATCGGGGTATTACATATACCCCGCCGGCAATTGCTAAAGTCTGACCCCCCTACACCGCCGCCACCTACATTAAATTTATTAACCCCTAATCTGACCCCCCTACACCGCCGCCACCTACATTAAATGTATTACCCTCTAATCTGACCCCCCTACACCGCCGCCACCTAAATTAAATGTATTACCCTCTAATCTGACCCCCCTACACCACCGCCACCTACATTAAGTTTATTAACCCCTAATCTGACCCCCCTACACCGCCGCCACCTACATTAAATTTATTAACCCCTAATCTGACCCCCCTACACCGCTGCACCTACATTAAATGTATTACCCCCTAAACCTAAGTCTAACCCTAACACCCCCCTAACTTAATTATTATTTAAATAAATATAAATTATATTACTATTATTAACTAAATTATTTCTATTTAAAACTAAATACTTACCTATAAAATAAACCCTAAGATAGCTACAATATAATTAATAATTACATTGTAGCTATTTTAGGGTTTATATTTATTTTACAGACAACTTTGTATTTATTTTAACTAGGTACAATAGCTATTAAATAGTTAATAACTATTTAATAGCTACCTAGTTAAAATAATTACAAAATTATCTGTAAAATAAATCCTAACCTAAGCTACAAATACACCAAACACTACACTATCAATAAATTAATACAATAAATTAACTACAATTAGCTAAAATAAATTAAATAAATTTATTTAAATTAAATAAACTAAACTATAGTACAAAAACAAACATTAAATTACAAAAAATTAAAAAATATTAAAAGAAGTTTAATCTAATTACACTTAATCTAAGCCCCATATAAAATAAAAAAGCCCCCCAAAATAATAAAATGCCCTACCCTATACTAAATTACAAATAGCCCTTAAAAGGGCCTTTTGCGGGGCATTGCCCCAAAGTAATCAGCTCTTTTACCTGTAAAAAAAGAACAATCCCCCCCAACATTACAACCCACCACCCACACACCCCTACTCTAAAACCCACCCGATCCCCCCCTTAAAAAAACTAACACTACCCCATTGGGGGTGTGGCAACAAGGATAATTAATAGGACAAGGATAGAAGGAAGGGACAGTGAGCGTTGAGGGCCCTAGTCGCCAAAGGGCTAGGGATTGGTCGGCTCGCTGGGCGATCTTCCTTGAGCGAACAAGTAGGCGGAATGAGGGCGTCCTCATTCCCAGGGCGGCCACACCCCTTAGTGGGTTGTTAGGACAGGGTATCTTGCCAGCTAGTAGCAGTTGTTATTTAATTATTTAATTCTGTTAATAAAGCAACCCCTCCCCCCGTTGGGGGAGGTTGGTTTTTTCTTCCCAACCCTGAGTGTTGTGTCTTTATTGAATGTATGTATTATTAAGTTGCTGGGTTGGTATATCTTGTATGGATTCAGGTAAGAAATTTATCCCCTTAGAAAAGTGTAGGACCTATTTAGGACCGGAGCAAATTAAGGGGGAATTTATGCTGAAGGAAGGAAAGAGTGGAAAGGGTTAACATGGGAGTGTAGTTTGCTGACAGTGAGAGAATAAGGGGAGGAGATTCAGAAGTGATAAAAGGAAAGTAAAACAGAAAGTAAATCACTAACCTGTTTATTGTCTTCCCTCCCAGCCCTCCCTGTGGTTTATGTTATTCCTTTGCAGGTGCTGATGCAGATGGACGGTGGTTCGTGATTTAAGCTGGCTTAGTTTTCCCTTGGCAGGGGGCTGCATAGTCATGTGGACCTTTGTAAGCCCAGGGGTGGTAATAGTAGTATGGGGTCTCCCGTCGGGACTAACAGTCTTTTGGCTGGGGGACCGATGTCTATCCAGTTTGGAGACCCCGCAACCCGGTAGGTAGTTGGGAGTTTGCATGGCGTCATGCTTTCTCAGGGCGGAAAGGGGTGTGGCAACAAGGATAATTAATAGGACAAGGATAGAAGGAAGGGACAGTGAGTGTTGAGGGCCCTAGTCGCCGAGGGGCTAGGGATTGGTCGGCTCGCTGGGCGATCTTCCTTGAGCGAACAAGTAGGCAGAATGAGGGCGTCCTCATTCCCAGGGCAGCCACACCCCTTAGTGGGTTGTTAGGACAGGGTATCTTGCCAGCTAGTAGCAGTTGTTATTTAATTATTTAATTCTGTTAATAAAGCAACCCCTCCCCCCGTTGGGGGAGGTTGGTTTTTTCTTCCCAACCCTGAGTGTTGTGTCTTTATTGAATGTATGTATTATTAAGTTGCTGGGTTGGTATATCTTGTATGGATTACGGTAAGAAATTTATCCCCTTAAGTCAGAGGCTGTAAATCTATAGAAATCAAGCTTAGATTGCAGGTGGTGTGAAAATAGCTTGTAAGATAATTAAAGGTTTTGAGCAACTGTAGTTACCAGAACTACTTTACCCGGATAACCGGGGGGGGGGGGGTGTCAAAGAGAATGTAAAATGGCCGCCGCCTTCCCTCTAACGGTCCAGATTCGGGCTTCCAATGAGGCAAATACATCCAAAGTAAGATCAATCAAGTGAGCATCGTATTATACATCATAAATTGTAAGCTGACAAGGCAGATGGATTATGTAACCTCTAATAATCGGCGGATTATTCTGATGGTATGTGGAGCTCCAAATATTGCAGCCGTTCATGGCTGCCACCCAGACACGCCCCCCATAAAGAGTCATTTTATAACTCAGATTTCCTCCTGTACACGCAGTTTTATTGTATGCTATTCCTACTAATTCTACACTTACATTTCAGAGGTCCAAAAGTGACCATTGCTATCATTAGCTCTCCTCCCACTGTGTCATTCCCATTCCCATGGGCCCATGAGTGTCTCTAGATAGTTTAGGAGGAATTTATATAGCCTATAAAAAAATGTTTTGTTGCTTTCTAGTTAATAATATAATTGAATCTCAGATTACTTGGAGTCTGGGATTTTTTTTATGATATAGTGCTTAGTAAAGTTGAAATTGTGAATAATGCAACAATCTTTTTTGTACGATGCATTTTTGGTGTTACATGTCTACTTGTTGTTGTACCTACTAAAAACCTCAATAAAAATAATAAAAAAACCTCAATAAAAATAATAAAAAAAATAAAAGAAACACTTAGGTTTGGGGGCAATTAGGGAAGATTTAAAAAATTAAACAGAAGGTCTGACCTCTGGTTAATTTTTTGAGTGCTAATTGCTACTGCAACTTGCGGTAGAAATTACCAGCAAACTAGTACATTTTCCGGTTTGTGTGCGCTCCACTTGTAATCTAGACCTTTGTGATCTATTTTTTGGAATGTAATCTGTGTTCTTTGTAATACGTTGGACAAACAAGAGTTAGAGAACATCTGAGTAATAGTAAGAATTATAATAAAGTTGCCTAGAGTAGGAAACAAATTTAAAATTTTGTCCAAAAAAAAAAAGAGTTCTTTTGGAAAAAGAGCTGAAGAGTTCTTTTGGATTTATAAGATACAAACACGCACCCCACTTAGATTAAATAAAAAATAATTTTTTAGAATAATGAAGTCTAAGAGGCCCATTTATCAAGCTCCGATCGGGTTGATTGACACCTCCCTAGTCTGCAGGGGGCGGCGTTGCACCAGCAGCTCTTGTAAGCTGCTGGTGCAATGCTGAATACGGAGAGCGTATTGCTCTCCGCATTCAGCGAGGTCTTGCGGACCTGATCCGCACTGTTGTATCAGGTCCGCAAGACCTTTGATAAATAGGCCTCTGAATGTCTGGTATTGTAATATAGTAGCTGAATATGAAAATGTTTCTTTGTCAAACCTCTAAACTTGTATGAGACTGGACTGTGGAATATATACATTTTAAGCTAATATAGGGCTAGCTTATGAGTGGAGCAGTAATTACCACTCACGCTCGCACGCTACCTTCTGCTCTTTGCGCGCGTCGGGTAGTGTGCGTATTACAAGTTGAAATTAAATAGATAGGAAAGTCAAAATTAAACTTGCATGATTCAGATAGCGCATGTCATTTTAAGACACTTTTAAATTCACTTCTATTTTCAAATGTGCTTCGTTCTCTTAGTATCCCTTGTTAAAAAATGAATACGCACATATCATACACTAGTGGGAGCTGCTACTAATTGGTGCCTGTACACATTTATCTCTTGTGATTGGCTAAATAGATATTTTCAGCTTCTTGTCAGTAGTGCAATGCTGTCCCTTCAGCAATGGATAACAAGAGAAAGAAGTAAAATTGGAAAGTTGTTTAAAATTGTATGTTCTATATGAATCATAAAAGAAAATTTTGGGGTTTACTATACCTTTAAATGTTTTTTGCTTGTGTGCTAACCCGATGCGCGCAAAGAGCAGAATTTAGAATATTGTGACTGTGTTAATCGACAAAGGCCCCCTACTCTTATAACCTCTAAACCGCCACATAGCCCACCACAAAGTCCCCAATACACTAATAACCCCTAACTGCAAAGTCCCCACTACACTATCAACCCCTAAACCACCACAACCTCCATTGCAAACTACCCCACTACACCATTAGACACTAAACCGGCACAATCCCATTGCAAAATACCCCTCTATACCCTGTTCCAAATTATTATGCAAATTCTATTTCAGTGTCACAAAGATTATTATTTTTATTTATTTTTTCAGTTTAACTCATGGATGGCATTGTGTCTCAGGGCTCTTTTGATCACTGAAAACAATCTCGGACACCTGTGATAATTAGATTGCCAGGTGAGCCCAATTAAAGGAAAAACTATTAAAGGAGGGTGTTCCACATTATTAAGCAGAGCACCATTTTCAAGCAATATGGGGAAGAAAAAGGATCTCTCTGCTGCCGAAATGAGTGAAATAGTTCAATGCCTTGGACGAGGTATGAAAACGTTAGATATTTCACAAAAACTTAAGCATGATCATCGCACTATTAAGAGATTTGTGGCTGATTCAGAGCACAGACGGGTTAGTGCAGATAAAGGCACATTGAGGAAGATTTCTGCCAGATCCATGCATCGGATCAATAGAGCAGCTGCTAATATACCATTACATAGCAGCAAACAGATATTTGAAGCTGCTGGTGCCTCTGGAGTCCCACAGACATCAAGGAGTAGAGTCCTCCAGAGTCTTGCAACTGTGCATAAACCTTCCATTCGGCCACCAATAACCAATGCTCACAAGCAGAAATGGCTGCATTGGACAGAAAAATACATGAAGACTAATTTTCAAACAGTCCTGTTCACTGATGAGTGCCGTGCAACCCTGGATGATCCAGATGGATGGAGTATTGTATGGTTGGTGGACGGCCACCCTGTTCCAACAAGGCTGCAACGTCAGCAAGGCGGTGGTGGAGTCATGTTTTGGGCCGGAATCATGGGAAGAGAGCTGGGCGGCCCCTTTAGGGTCCCCGAAGGTGTAAAGATGACCTCTGCAAAGTATGTGGAGTTCCTGACTGACCATACCTTCCCTAATACAGAAGGAAGAACTATGCTTTCCGTAATAAAATCATCTTCATGCATGACAATGACCATCTCATGCTGCAAAGAATACCTCTGCATCAATGGCTGCTATGGGGATAAAAGGAGACAAAAGTCATGGTGTGGCCTCCATCCTCCCCTGACCTCAATCCTATTGAGAACCTTTGGAGCATCCTCAAGCAAAAGATCTATGAGGGTGGGAGGCAGTTTAAATCCAAACAGCAGCTCTGGGAGGCTATTCTGACATCTTGCAAACAAATTCAAGCAGAAACTGTCCAAAAACTCACAAGTTCAATGGATGCAAGACTTGTGAATCTGCTATCAAATAAGGGGTCCTATGTTAAAATGTAACGTGACCTGTTAAAATGTTTAAAAAGTTAAAATGTTGTTCAAAGTTTGATTTAAATAGCTTTTGATTTCAGTAAATATGCTGCAAACACAACAAATGACAATTTTCAGTTCTTTACAACCTATAAAGTGTTTTGAAACTTACTGTGCATAATAATTTGGAACAGTGCATTGTAAGTTTTTTATTTAAAAAAAAAAAAATACTGTTATCATTAGGAGGTTTGTTCAATAAAATTTGAATTGTACTCTTAATAGTTGATAACATGAGAATTATGCTGACTGCTGTTTACATCAATTATTTAGGTAAATGAGAAATATATCATTGGCATAATAATTTGGAACAGGGTGTATACTATAAACACCTAAATCGCCACAACCCCATCACAAAATACCCACTAACATCTAAACCCCCTAAGTTACCCGAAAAACACCTAACCTTACCTGAAAAAAAAAAATACTTTACATGAAAAAAGTACCTTTACAGAAAATAAAAACCTACCATTACAGATTTTTTTTTTAAACCAAAAATAAACAGTTATGCCTATTCTAAAGTTAAAGCCCCGGCGGCGGTCTTCTATATGTCTAAGATGGATCACCTCCATGTAGAATTGCCGCCACGTAGGAATCGGATTTAACTTTGGTGAGTACAATATTTGGGGTTTAATGATAGGATTTTGTTTTTAGAATAGTTTTAAAAAAAAAAAAAAAAATGTGGGCAGCAAAAGAGCTAAATGCCCGTTTTGCAATTTTTAGAGTAGTTTTTTTTTTTAGATAGCCTTTTTGGGGGGTGGGGGGTTACTTGTAGAATGGTGTAGTGTTTTTTGTGTTAAAAAAGAGCTAAATCATTTAGGGTAATGCCCTACAAAAAGCCCTTTTAAGGGCTATTGCTATAGTTTAGCTTTAGAATAGTTTTTTTTTTATTTTGGGTGTGTTTTTTTAAGTGGGGATTTAGTTTTAGAATAGGCATTACTGTTTTTTTATTTTTGGTAAAAATAAAAAAACTGTAATGGTAGGTTTTTATTTTCTGTAATAGTAGCTTTTTTTCATGTGATGTTCGTTTTTTGGGGGGTAACTTAGGGGATATTAGGTTAGGGGGGCTTAGATGTTAGTGGGTATTTCGTGGTGGGGTTAATAGTGTAGTGGGGTAGTTTGTTATGTGGGGCTTTGGAGGTTGAGGAATTAATAGTGTAGTGGGGTAGTTTGCGATGGGGTTGTGGCGGTTTAGGGGTTATTAGTGTAGTGGAGTAGTTTTCGATGGGGGTTGTGGCGGTTTAGGAGTTAATAGTGTAGTGGGGTTGTTTGTGATGCATGGTTTGGCGGTTTAGGGGTTAATAGTGTAGTGGGGTAGTTTGTGATGTGGAGGTGTGGAAGGTTTAGGGATTAATAGAGAGTTAAATGCGATTGCATTTGAGCGATCACATTTGCTTTCAACTTGTAATATGAGTGGACATTGCCGCTCAACGCCGCCCATTGAAAATATGGGGAGTGTAAATTAAAAATTAATTTGAACAGGATTCAAGCGTAAAGAACACTGCGATCACGTTTATACTTCTCTTGCTAACGATAGCGTTCCACTCGTAATCTGGCCAATAATGTTTTCTATGTAAAGAATTTTGTTACATGGGTAACTTTTTTTTAAAATTTATTGTAGTGTTGAGACGTATATATAAAATTTAGTAGGAATTATGAAGTATTTTGAGGATTAAATTGTGAAGTATTAAGATACATATTGTTAAATAAAACTTCTAAGCAGGGCACAGGTAATGTATAAGGGCAAAAAGTAAAAAAAAAATATAAACCGGTGCTTAAGAAAAAAAAAGGTTATATATTAAATAAAAGGAGAAGGAAAAAGGTACTTATAATTAGCACTCTTGCCACAAATGAAATGGTGATTAAAGGGATAGTATAGTCAAAATTAAACTTTCATGATTCAGATAGAGCATGCAATTTTAAGCAACTTTCTAATTGACTCCTATTATCAATTTTGCTTCATTTTCTTGCTATCTTTATTTGAATGTAACCTTAGGAGCCGGAACATTTTTGGTTTAGTACCTGGGTAGCGCTTGCTGATTGGTGACTACATTTAGACACCAATCAGAAAGTGCTACCCAGGTTCTGAAACATAAATGGGTCGGCTCCTATACTTACATTCTTGCTTTTTCAAATACAGATACCAAGAGAACGAAGCAAAATTGATAATAGGAGTAATTTAGAAATTGCTTAAAATTGCATGCTCTATCTGAATCATGAAAGTTTAATTTTGACTAGACTATTCCTTTAAACACCAGGGCCTAGATTTGGAGTTCGGCGGTAAAAGGGCTGTTAACGCCACGCGTGTTTATGTCTAACGCACGGCATTGTTTGACTCCGGTATTTAGAGTTAAAATAAGACCATCTAACGATGCTCCTAACGCGTGTATGTCACACGCGTAATACTGCCCGCGTAAGACAGTCTCCCATAGAGATCAATGGGAAAGGCAAAAAATTGCTTTTTTCACCTAACACTCGATCTCGCGAGAATACGTACAGCTCGGTCATATGACGCATACCACATCATGCACAACAATAACACGCCGCAAATGTCACAACAACAATCAATCAACAAAGCACACAAGCATTACACATTCACAAGCGGGGAATGTTTTAATAAAATTTTATACGGGGAATACGCATATACTTTAAGATGCGGAAAATCGCAAAATAACAACAAGGATTAAAAATGATATACATACACTCGAAACAAAATCGCATTCAATATCACTATATATTATGACAAACATACATATACAACACTTCACAAAGAACACACCATCGCAAAATCACATTTAAAAAGAATACTATTGGACAATGTTAGAGAAAACGACCACTATGACATCATCGCATTCTACACATTCCACAAATACCAACTCAAAATGAGCATGCGCAAATTCACACACCTAATACACATTGCACTAATATTAATTGCTAATAAAGCACACCTGAACACTATTTACAACGCAAATAGGTACATCATTAAACATTTACACAGGGTATATAAGCACCACACAAGCATGGCTTCTTTGACTGTGTTGCTGTTGGGTCTTTGGAGATTGGAGGTTTAAGAATAGAGAGTTTGCGAATTTTGGAGAGTTAGTGTTAGCGTGAGAGAGTCAGTTGGTAGTGTTAGCGTGAGAGAGTGAGTGAGTTAGTGGTAGTTAGTGGGAGTGGGAGAGAGTCTGTTAGTGGGAGCGTGAGTGAGTTAGTGGGAGTTATTAGTGAGAGTTGTTAGTGGGAGCGTCAGTTAGTGGTAGTTAGTGAGCGTTAGTGGGAGTGTTTGTTAGTGAGAATTAGAAGTAGTGTGAGTTAGCGAGCGAGTGATTTTTCTGTACACTTAACACATTTACACGCAAACACATTCAATACATACATACACTTATCAATAACACTACATACACTCCATACCCCCTACCCCCTCATACTACACTCCATACCCCATTCCTTGTAGTCCCATTCCCTTTCATCCCATTTACTCTTATCCCATACCCCATACCCATCCCATACCCATCCCCTAGTTACATTTAGTTTACATATCCTCCTTTTAGTCTTATTCTTTTCGTTTATTTAAATACTCCTTACCCTCTTTGTTTTTTACATCCCTCTCACACTTTAAGCACCTTTTTTGTCTTTTTATTTCTTTATTTTGCCCCCCTTTAATTTCAGCACACTCACTTTTTGTTTGATTATTTGGGGTTTAGTTTAGGGAAGAGATGGAGGCCAGGCAGGGGACAGGTAGAGGGGGGAGTAGAGGGAGGGGGAGAGGAACAGGGCAGGAAGGGGGGCAGGAAGCGGGGGTGGAAGCGGTGGGTGGACCCAGCCACTTGGTTCAAGATGACCAAGTGGCTGGGCCCAGTGGCGGTCAGAGTAGGGCTTCACAGTCCGGGAAACAGAGGGCATCATCACAGGGGAAGGCCAAGGCGACTAGGGAGGCGAGGTTTTCGATGGAGGAGAAGGAGGCCCTCGTAGAGGCCTATATGGCCAGGCATAGGATGCTGCAGCACCAAAAGACCACCCCGACTGACAGGAGGAGGCTCTGGAACGAGATAAGGAATGCAGTCAATGCAGTGGGTGGCCGGAACCGCGATATGGATTCTATCAAACATCGGTACCGGGACTGTAAACTTGAACTGAAAAAAAAGTTAAGCCTGGAGGCCCGACATGCCGCAGGGACCGGTGGCGGCCCTGCCATTGAAATGGAGTACTGCCGATGGGAGGAAATGTTGCGGCCCAGCATCTCCGAGGTGGAAGTAGTCGGTATCGGAGGAATCGATACCGGGAACCTGCCACTCTCATCTGACGGTAAGCTTATTGAACAATAATTTCACATACAAATGTATTTCAAGGGACACTATACGCAAACATTTACTTTCATGATTGAGGTAGCGAATACAATTTGACAAAACATTCAAATGTACTTATATTACCTAATTTGATTCATTCTTGAGATATATTTTAATGAAGAAATAGCCATGCACACGGTGAAACAATCACAGGAGGCAGCTATATTCAGCTAACAATCATTATCTTATAAGCATATTTAGATATGCTTTTCAGCAAAGAATATCCAGAGAATTAAGCGAATTAGATAAGAAAAGTACATTCGAAAGTTGATACAAAATGTATGCTTCTAAATCATGAAAGATAAAACATTGGGTTTCATGTGTTAAGGATCAGATTAATGCTATAACGTTGTTTACACGCATTCTATTACTTTGCGGTTACATCAGTATCTAGGCTATAGGTTAGGTGTGCATTTAAACAGACTGAAAAAAAACGCAAAAACATTCACATTGACCACAGATATCACAAACACGGTTTAGAAAAAGCGGAAATAGTATTGATTGTTTGTTAGATTTCAAAGTGGATTAATGATTCTGCATTTGTAATTGTATCGTAAGCTAAGTCATTTAAACCTTTATTTGCAAATATGCTAATATATACATTTTTTTTTTTTTTTTTTAATATACAGAGTCTGGGGACGAGGCAGCACAGCCTCCTGCATCTCCCCGGGATGAGAGTGGTGGTGAGGAATTTCCACTTCGGAGGGAAGAGGCCCCCCGTGACGAACAGCGCACGGGAGATGAAGAGGCCCCGGAAGCACAGGAGGAACCCGCGGAACCCGCGGAACCCGAGGTCCCTCAAAGACCCGCACTCCGCCGTGCACGGGCACCCCGCCGTGCACGGGTTCAACATGCACAACAAGAGGAAATAGCGGAGGTGCGGGTTCTACTGGAGTACATAGACCAGATGCGTACCTCCCGGATAGAAAATATAGAAGGACGACACAGAATACTTGATGGCCAAAATCAGATTATTCAAGGACAAAATGAAATCATCAACATACTGAATAGAATAGAAGAAGGCCAAACAAGAATATTTCAGCTTCATCAAGAAATGTTCACTTTTTTCCGGGAGGCGCATTCTGGTCTACCTCCTGTTGCTGTGCCTCTTGTTGCTGGGCCTCTTGCTGCTGGGCCATCTCCTCCTGCCGGCCCATCTCATCCTCCTCAGCCATCTACTCCTCCTCCTCAGCCATCTACTCCTCCTCCTCCTCAGCCATCTACTCATCCTCCTCAGCCATCTTCTCCTCCTCATCCATCTTCTCCTCCCCAGCCATCTACTCCTCACCTTGGTCGTCCCAGTACTCTTCCTTCCACTCCTCCCACAACAGCTCCAAGGAGGACTCTTCGGAGTCGGCAGTTGCCTCTCCCAGAGCCTCAGCCCCGTGGGAAGAGGGGAAGGAAGAGGAAGTAAGTATTTTTTTCATCTTCACTGCTTTTTTTAATTTAATGTGTAATGGATAGGTATGTGATGATGTTGTTTTCATACACTTGTGGACCACACTCTGTATATAATCGACTTCTATGGGACCGGGTCCATGGAGGCAGATTGTTTGCAGAGTGTGGGTTATAAGTGTGTGAAAACCACATCATCACATACCTATCCTTGTTCATGATATTGATTGGTTTCTGTGATGTGATGTCCAAACTGTTTCCCGAATCGCTAACTAAATTACCATAACAATTTTCCATGATGGCATATTACTGTTTGAATGCCAATAACACAGCTTAAAGGGACAGTCAGAAAATTATTGATTACAAAGAAAACACTGTATTACGCATTATAAAGTTGGAAACAACAAAACATGGAGAAATACATGTGTGACTTATGTGCTTACCCTTGTATCTATGACTATGAAAAATGACCACTTATTTGTTGTTCTGACATAACAACATTTTAGATATCAATGATCAATACATGGTCAATAATATGCTGTATGAGCACAAGGTTTTACATATACAAATGCTATCAAAATGCCCTCTAGTGCTCAAATTGTATAATGATTACAAGCACTCTTCAAGATCGAAGAAATGAGCACACCAACCTCATAAGTTTAGATAGCAAATTTAAATAAACCCAGACAAATGTTCAATTGTTGAGAAACATTTGATATCCTTGATATTACAGAATTGACTTTTAGAATAATGACAAACATTATATATTTTCTAAACTGTCCCTTTAACAACATTACATATGCTAACACATATTTTAAGCTTGTTGGTATATCTACATGTACTTTGTCAAATAAAAAAAATTTGAAATCACATTTATATTGACGTGTTAAATAAAGTCTATTTTCTTTAAGAGACATCATTGTGTTAATATTTTATTGTAAAGACATTTTTTTTAACAATGAATATGGTTTAAAGTCCTTTTAGGAGTGGGGGGGGGGGTGAAAATATGCTAACAATAATATATTTGAAGATTAAACTATGTGGATCTCATACATGATACAAAAAACAACATTTGCATTCAAGGGACAGTATCCTATATTTTTAACATAACTGTATGTAATAGACACTACTACAAACAACAAGATTAACATATACTGATATCAATATTAAAAAGCTTCAAACACTTGAAAATAAAATAGGGTTAGCTATATTGAAAATATAGACGAAACCCCCATTACAACCATAAAACAACACAATACCCCATCATTAACATATGAAAAGACCCTTTACACAAACTGGAGAAAGCTGGAGAATGTACTCACATGAAACTCAGAGGCTTTGCGAGGAGTAAGAAAATTACTTACATTTTCTTAGAACAGAAGAAAAAATAAACGTATTGGTTAAACAATGGACTATCTAACTAGAGACAAAATCCAAGCTTTTGATTTATAATGTGAGTGTCTAATGAACCTTTAATAAAATATACAACGAAATTACATTTAGAAGAAGTCGGCATCATATATTTAGCATATGATAAAGATAACTGCATATTGATTACTTTATTCAAACACAATAGCGCTTATTTATTAATTAGATATATTCAACATTAAACACAACATTAATTTTTTCTGAAAAAGGAACATATTGTTGACAAACATATTAAACATGGACTGTAGAGATTTGCACTTGCCTAGAAATATCCTATGCATGAAAACATTTTTCTTTCGTTCGTTGATTCAACCAGACATACAGCAAAAGAGAATGTGGTGGTCTTTATCAGCTACGGGTCAACAATGTAACATGATGCAAATAATACATATTCGCAAGCTTTTTAAAATTGGATGCAGTCACAAACGTTTTTAACGTGCACAAATATTGCGGGACTACGTAATCCAATCAGACGTTTTTTTCCCTTTACATGTGCCGTCTTAACATGGCGCTTCCTTGATCACGTAAGAACGCCATCCAATGAAAGGCACATTATTGATCACGTAAGAACGCCCAAAAAAAAGGCGCATCCTTGATCGCGTCAAAACGCAATCCAATAAAAGGCATATTCCTGATCATGTAAGAACGTCAGTCAATACAAGGAATCATTGGACAGCCTGGCAGGTGACGTCTTAAGCAACATGGCGCATCCGAGATCGCTGAAAAACCGCAGACAATACAAGGACTCAGTGACAGCTTGGCATATCACTAAGAAACGTATTTATATTTTAGGAACTAGTATGTGTGTAGATTGCTATCTAGGAATGACAACAAATCCTGAATCATCTTTTCGGACTTGACTGTCCCTTGAACTATAGCTATGGTGTATATCTTTAACATTTAAAAGATACACATGAGAAATACATATGCCATTGATGTTTTAAGATATGTTTGGATTGTTGTTGAATAACAATAGTTATACATGTATTGATTAAACGTGTCATTTATTCAGGTTTAATTATTGTCAGCCTACCTATAGCCATATATGGGAGGAGATGTATTTTGTTAACATATTAGTTAACTAATATTCATCATCTAAATTATTTGCATTACACACAGAGATTTATTTGGTTACACTTTTACACTAATATAGATTTGAAAATGAAATACAGGTGCTGTCAACATTACAATAAGATTGTTTATTAATAAAATTATATGTCTTTGTTCTTGTAAAAAGGACAAAAACGCTTTACAAATGGAAATACATTCATTAACAATTGTGATCAACATCACTTAAAGGGACATTATTTTGTTTTTAAAAAGAGCATACACATAGTCAATACTATTTCAATAAAATGAAGACTTTACAGGGATTATATCATTTTATCAATACTCAGATCATTTGGTAAAGGTGCATCAATTCATGCAGACTTTCTAAATACACACATGGATCTGAACATTTAAATATACATATATACACAAATACCAATCTATATATACATATATAAAGAAATTACTCTGCTAATCATAATCAGGCAATGATAGAGCTAAGAGAAAATAATATAAAGACAAATAATAAGATTACATTGGAGATGTTAATCTTAAAGTCATTTACTATTGTCTTACATATATGATTTCAGTATAACAAATATATTTGGTAGGTCCCTTTAAGGATCAACAACATAAACTAGAGCTTTCAAAAAATAACAGAGAGAATGAGGACAATTATTTGTGAAATAAAATGTATTTTATTAGTATGTAAGAAAACATACACAACGTTTATAAATAATCTTGTAAAAATAAGGAATATATGAGCCATATGACAAGGTAACACAGTGCATCACAGTCCATGAAGAGAGTTGCCAAGGGCCAGCATAGCCCCATTGGAGACATATGACAAGGTAACACAGTGCATCACAGTCCATGAAGAGAGTTGCCAAGGCCCAGCATAGCCCCATTGGAGACATATGACAAGGTAACACAGTGCATCACAGTCCATGAAGAGAGTTGCCAAGGGCCAGCATAGCCCCATTGGAGACATATGACAAGGTAACACAGTGCATCACAGTCCATGAAGAGAGTTGCCAAGGCCCAGCATAGCCCCATTGGAGACATATGACAAGGTAACACAGTGCATCACAGTCCATGAAGAGAGTTGCCAAGGCCCAGCATAGCCCCATTGGAGACATATGACAAGGTAACACAGTACATCACAGTCCATGAAGAGAGTTGCCAAGGGCCAGCATAGCCCCATTGGAGACATATGACAAGGTAACACAGTGCATCACAGTCCATGAAGAGAGTTGCCAAGGGCCAGCATAGCCCCATTGGAGACATATGACAAGGTAACACAGTGCATCACAGTCCATGAAGAGAGTTGCCAAGGGCCAGCATAGCCCCATTGGAGACATATGACAAGGTAACACAGTGCATCACAGTCCATGAAGAGAGTTGCCAAGGGCCAGCATAGCCCCATTGGAGACATATGACAAGGTAACACAGTGCATCACAGTCCATGAAGAGAGTTGCCAAGGGCCAGCATAGCCCCATTGGAGACATATGACAAGGTAACACAGTGCATCACAGTCCATGAAGAGAGTTGCCAAGGGCCAGCATAGCCCCATTGGAGACATATGACAAGGTAAAAGAGTGCAACAGGCACAACAATAAACAGAAAAAAAGGCCAAATGGCAACACTAACAATAAAAATTCAACATGTGGACGGAGGATTCTTATCTGCCACCATGGAGCATATCCAGATCCTCCACTTACTGGTCATCCTCTTCATTGTCCTGTGCATGTCCAGCTCCAGATTCAGGCCTTGAACGTAATCGCATAATTTCACGCAGAGTCAAGTCCTGAACCCGGAGCTGGGCCTGCATGGTGTCGTTCATCCCTCTCAGGACAGCTGCGTTCCTCAACACGGCCTGCTCTACTCTTGCTATCCCTTCTAGCATGAGCCATGCTGAGTCACAGCCTAAAATAAAATAAAATTAAATATTAAGGATAATTACACAACAGACTAAAAAATTTTAATACATACATTGTCATCATAAAGACAAATAATTATTTACATTAATTAGTTTACATTTATTCTTTACACATGAATTAGGTTATTCAGACAGACAGAAATCATTAAACATGTTGTCCCCTTTAATTGGTTTTAGATGATCCACTTATACAGCTTGAGTGTATCAAATCTTTTTAAAGGATTTATTTTGTACTTACATCAGAAATTTAAAAATTAAATTTAGACTGTGGTAGGCACACCTATCCTTAAACATTTTTGCATTGAGGACAAGCTGTGTAAACATAGCAACCAGAAGAAATTACATTCCCACTGGGTTAGACAAGAGATAATGTATCCACATTTGTACATAAAATTTTGGATCCAAGTAGTGGTGTTTGGTATATGTAGCGATATCCAATTAAAGGGACACTGAACCTAAATATTTAATGGACTCATTCAGATAGAGCATGACATGACAAATCTTTATAAATTACACATATTCATTATATGTTTTAATTCTCAAGCTATATTTTGAAAGCAAAAATGTTGCTTTTTATGGAAGCCAATATTTGTTTATCAACTTTGTTTGTGCATGCTGGTTGATGGATACATTCATCCAACAATAAAGAAATGATGGCCAGATGTATTTTATTGTTTAAACTAATTATAGGAATTACTTTTTTTTAAATAAATATATCAAGAGAATGACGAATAATTAATAAGAGTATTAAATTATAAATTTGATTAACATTGCATGCTGGATTTGAATCACAATTTAACAAATTTAACTTCACTGTACCTTTAAGTATCTTATAAAGTGTATTTAGAATGATACTTACAGCTGTGCCTGGGAAGGACAATCTGACACCCAGGACAATGAAGGTTGAGACAGGGGGGAGGGATGGGATTGGCTTGGGGAGGGATGTGAATGGCTTGGGGAGGGGTGAGCTGCCGCTCCGGGGTAGGCCGTACAGCTGGGGAGTGGGGAGTTTGGGTCTGGGCAGCTGTACGGGCCAGAATACGGGGAGAGCGGCGAAGGGGGGTGTATGGGCGTTTTTTGGGATGGACAGGATATGAAATATGGGAAGGGCTGGCAGTGGTCTGGGCATGGTCATGAGTTTGGTCATGGGAAGGGCTCTGGGTCTGTGCAGGGGTGTGGCCATGGTCATGGGTGTGTGCATGGGGAGGGGTCTGTGACTGGGCAGGGGCGGAAACCAGATGACCAGAAGTGGTGGATCCATCTGAAAATGTAAAGAAAATATATTAACATCTCATACATCCTGACATCAAATCAACGCATTTCAAATTGATTATGTTTTCAATATACTTCGAAGTGTGTTTGAATTTTTAAACAATTCTGAAATGAGGATATGGTATGTATATAGGCACTCAGATGAATATCAATGACTGTCTGTACAATTTGAACCTTATTATTGTGTTTTGGCATGGAATATGCATGTGACATAATGATGGCATGAATTATAAATTTTTAAAAATAAATATACAAGCAGAATTTCATGCTGCCTGATATAGAAAGGGGGCAGTAGTGTATTTGAACAGACAAATAATATTCCTTTTTAAAGGGCAAAAGCTGTAGACTTTTAATCTCTTCAATAAAATGATTTCCAAAAAATAAACATGTTGGAAACATGATAGATATATTTCACATACCATCAGACTCCAAGGCAGCCTCTTCCTCCTCCGTCCCACATGTGACAGCAATCTCTGTAAAACATAACATGTTGTGTACACGTTAAGATCAGATATTATAACATATGTTACTGTTGCTCAAATACGCACATCAATGTTGCATTAAAGATATACACACACAAAGTTATGATTTACATCATTTTGATGGAGCATACAAATGACAATAGATTTGTTATTGTCAATGAATATTAATTTTAATGTATTGTTTGTATTAATGTTAAATTCATAAAAGCATAGTACATAGAACATTTAAGATTTCTCATGTGTGTATCACTTGATGACTGTTGTCAAAAAATCTAATGGAAACAAACATATGTTATACATCTTATGAATAACAAATGTGTAGACTAATAAAGTAGAAATTATTAATCGTTCAATATGAAAAATAAATTAATATATAATCAGAAGATAAATATTTTGAATTTTTATAATGTTATGCTTCATCAGAATCATGATCATAATATTGATTAGCAATACACCTTCAATTACATATAAATGAGTCAATGGACTTACCAGGAGACCGCAAAGGCGTCTCTATGTCACTGCTGGATTCCTGTGGGCTCACCACACCAACTCTCTCTATGAATGATATAGATATATATTATTAAACACATTTGGGATATCACTAAATCACATCTGTCTAGAATTTTAACATTAATCAACTTTAAAATGTGAAGAATAGAGCAGTCATTACACCAGAAAATGCTTGATTGAATCAAGGGGATTCTGTAAAAATATCTGTATTGAACATATGTTTAATGTCAGACTACATTAGACATCAAATTCATCTCAGATGCTGCTATTGCATATCTAAATATACCCAATGATCAATGTTCTTAACCCTTTAAGGACACGCCTTTCACTTTGCTCAATTGTTTTATGACGGAATAATTCCGTCATATGTCCTTAAGAAGTTACAAGAATACACACAAACCACATATTGAGTAGCATCTGTTGACAAATCTAAACAAACACATGTGTCACATCGAGCCATTTTTGCAATGTACAGTAATCTTGTTTAGGACACAACACATATTTATCACAATACAAAACAAAATTGATTATTACAAATATGTAATCATGGTGCTGTTAGAGTATGCAGATATCTATAAAGTAACTCCAACAGAGAATGTGATTTATATATCAATAGTTTTTAATAAAAAGAATGTAAAGATGAATGAATCTATTTTGTCTTAAAGGGACACTGACATGATTAATTTAAATAATTGATTTCTATGTTCAAACTGTAAAAAATGATTTAACATTGACTCCTATTATAATTAGAATGTTGCTCGATATTAATCTTAAAGGCAGATAAGGAATATTGGATTCAATAAATATTGTTTGTTGAAGGTATCCACCAATCATCAATAAAAACCCAGGTTGGTCAACCAAAATTTAGATGCACATAAACGTACTTTCTTTATTTTACAATACATTTAGCAATAGAATATGTCACATATGATGATAGTATTATATTTTTATGTTTATTAATATTGCATACTGTATCTGAATGACAATATTAATAATTGTAGCTCAGTATCCCTTTAATGTAAAATTAAATTGATTCCACAATGTTGTTGTTAATGAATTATCTACTCCATATGTTGATGTCATGAATGGTATTGAGCATGCAATTAAAATGTAATATGTAATTTAAGGATATCCGAATAATTATTTAATTTTCATCTATTAAATAGACATTACATATAAATATTGAACAATGTGTATTTAGTATGTAATGTTCAGTCCATGTTTCTAAGACAAATGTCAATTAAAAAGAGACATACCATACTGTGACAAGCCCTGGCTTGAGGATCCAGCAGCCACATCCATATCTGTAATATATTAAATGAGGATTGCATATCATTAATACTAATCATGGCATGTTTAAAAAATTTACATTAATAACAAATCAATTGAAAAATATTAATCCTTTGGTAGTCCCATGAGTTAATAGTTTCCTCAATTAAATTAATTAAAAATATATCCTGGACTCTTATTTTCAATCAGTTGTGTTGTTTACTGTATCTTTAAGAATATCTGCTTGTTATTACATAATCATCAATTGATGGCCATATGTTATAATTGTTTTGTATTATTCGTTTTTTATTAGCTATAATATTTAAAATAAGAATACTGTATTCTTCACTAATCTAAGAATTCCCATTTAATTTTTAACAACATGTATAAAGCAATGCCACTTTCCGCAAACCCATGTTAACGTGGATGAGAAATGCCATTTTCGCGATCATTGCGCAATGATTCCAAGCGGAATTACGCATCCGTCATTTCACCAATATGTATAAAGCAATGACACTTTCCGCAAACCCATGTTAACGTGGATGAGAAATTACATTTCCGCTCTGTGACGCATATTCTGTAGAGCGCAAGAAACATCATTCCTATTTCATGTGTCAATAATCTAAAATCAGATATCTAAACATCATATGTAGTGTATGTTGTGAGATCTGTATAGGTTTAGTATCTGACTATATACACATATTTTGATTATAAAAAAATAAAATATATATATTATATGAAGTTGGATAATTACCTGGTTCAGATTCTCTATCATCTCCTCCCAGGCCACCGGACGGAGAAGCATCTGCCCTGTCCCCCGCGTCAGGACTTTCAGATCCCGCAGCTGGGAGGGAAGAAGAGGAGGCCGAGGATGGCGAGGATCTAAATCTTTTGGGGACCCGGAGATTGAGGAGCTCGCATAAAGTCACCTCATAAGGGAGTAGGTACAGTTTCCGCGGGGCCTTTCTTTGGCCCCCTCTTTTACGGGCTTGTACCCAGTCCCTTATGAGGTTTACTTTTTTAGATAAACGCAACCTCATATCTCCGAATATCCTCATGATCTGATCCTGGGTCCTCTGGACGTCACACACCAATCTAACCGCATTGGTGATAGACTCCCAGAGGGCCTTCTTAACAGGCGCATCTGTCAACCTCCTCTTGTTCCCAAACAGCTGGGGATAAAAGTCCTTGACGGCGTGGACCAGTGCAGCGCTCTCCTCCTTGGTGAACCTGGGAACTGACATGCCTGCTGGGTTGTATAATTATAATAATATATATTGCCTGCAGGCATTAGAGAACTGACAAAGATGGCAACATGTAATGGACTTTTATATGGTGAAGTAAACATGAGATGCACCATGGGACAATTTATCTGTACATCTGATTGGATAAAAGTTTGAAATATTGTTATAATGTCTGTGAGACCATCCTGACTCAAGTTGTGTTTGTGTGATGAACTCTGATTGGCCGTTCCTTAATGTTTCATATCTTAGTAACTTCCTTACACATACCTCATGGTGGTGCTGTAACTTCATTTTTCATGTAGACTTATTTGTAACTCATGGGCCTGTCATGCGGATATGTGTGACGCAGATTTAATATCCGTGATCCGTTAAATATTAATGATTAAATACTCTTTAAAATCTAATCCTGTCACATTATTAATGTTGTCGACATTTCTCGGTTTAATAACGGTCTGTTTCTTTAATACAAATACACATTTCATATTGTATGTCTTTATTGTTCTTTAAATACATTTATTGTGAAGTATTGACATTGCTCTATTAAATGTCTTTATAATGCACATTGATTGTGTGCTATTGCGCGACATTAGACTCTAATGTTTAAAGATGCTAATCTGGTGTTTCAAGATGCGTTTCCCACGCAATATTTATTAATGTTAAAATTCAGGTTAGAATGTCAGTAACTTGGATAATCTGTTTATAAATATTAAACTACAGCTTTGTTATTCGCAAATAAACCTCGAGCTTGTATTTGTCTGAAGTGCTCATATATGTTATTGTGCAATGGCGTCTTTAGTTTTAAAGAGACATTACAAACAATTGTATCAAATGATCTGTAGAGATAGAAGATTGTTTAGACTTTAAAATGTGAATCATTTTCCATTAGTATTTATATATCATCAACAGAAGAAATTTAAATGCACATGGTTGAGACAATCACATAAGGCATCTCTGTGCATCCACCAATCTTCATCTACTGAGCCGATCTCGATATGCTTTTCAAGCAAAGTATGTCAAGATAGCAAGATAAGTAAATACACTCTTTAAATCTCTTAAAGGGACACTGTCCAAACAAATTTAGCATTGGTGATTGAGCATGAAATGTTAATCAACTTTATTCTTTAATCAGATTATCAAATGTTAACAGTTATCTTGTTATGTTTCTTTGCAAATCAATAATGATATTTTATATTACGGACAATTGTTTTATAAAAACATGGGTTGTCCTTGACGATTGTTGCATCAATTATTCCAAACAATCAAGTTCTGTCCAGAGTACTGAAGCAAATAAATTAGCTATTTACTGCCTTATTTTTAAAGTAATGATAGCAACATCACAATGAGCATTCATAATATGAGACAAGTTTTAAAGTTGATTCCAATAGAATACTCATTCAGAATGTATAAATCATTAATTTTTTAACTGTCTACCTTTAAGTATATTTTGAGTTCATGTCCCTTTAAATAAACATTTCACAATAATGCTTAAAATATCATAAACCTAGGCACCTTCCTTTTGCTAAATGAGTCTAACATATGAGTAAAGCAAATTTAGATTAAATTCTAGATTGTTTTACAAACTGACTGAAATATATTTATTAAATGAGGTCTTTTTTAGCCTTCAGCGTAAAGGGACATTAAGCTATATGTTATGTATGAATTTTGTATAATATTCTTATATTTGAACAACTTAATATGTTTTGTTATTCAATCATTATATTGTAATTATATATATTCTTGGATTAAATACATCTGTACATAGGCTATTTTGATGCTGATTGTTGTTTGCATATAGATGCCTTATATCATTGACTAAGATATGTGCATTTTTTTTTTAATTTTAACAAGTATATTTAAAGACTGAATGTAATTCTATAGTACTTTCTAAATATGTTTAAATTCTTGTATGATATTTTTAAAAATCTATACAAAATATACTTTGTGAATGTCCCTTTAAGGACCCAAACATTTTGTATTTTTATTTAACATTGACAAAATAAACAAAAGGGGAATTTACATTCTATATAGATATTTGATGTCTAACCCAAGAGGTAAGATTGTAATAAATACATAATATTACTAAGTATAGTTAAATGACTCCACTAGAAAATTACATAGATTAACCTGGCATCCAATAACTAATTTTTAAACAATATCAAGTTAAATGACCTACCATTTATAAATGTAATAATTTAAAAAAAATTTCAATTAATTTTTTGAGATACCTAAGGAAGATACATGATCTTATACAATTATTTTTACATTCAACAACACTGTCACTTTCATGTAATTGAACCACTTCACCTTATTAAATGTTAAAAAATTAAAAATTTTACTACATATCCTAAATAATTTTAATATATACATTTTCAATATAAAAGCATTGAAGAATCTGACTCCCCAATTAATGTTATAAAATATATTTTTATATTCTCGGAAGCATTTTATTTTCTAATATTAAAGCATTATTTTATCTTATGCATGTGCTTGTCAAATAGCCAACTACCAGTCATGGGAGTCCAAGTTTGATTTATTTACAGATTATATTGATATTTAGTAGAATCTGTTGAAAATAATGTATTTAATAATAAAATGTTTAGTATTAACATGTCAAAATATATTTAATAGAAAAAAATTAAATATTCCTGGAAGTCATCAGATGCCAATCTGAAATGAAAAATAATAAAAATGGAACAAAGTTAATACACACGTTGTCAAATATTCATAAAATACATTTAAAATCATATGGTGTCTATGCTCTAACTTTGATCAACATTTTTTAAAGATAATCATTAAATTGATTTAAAATTAATGAAATACATACACCATTATATTGTTGATTAAAAATTCAATTTAAATATCCAAAATTCAAATTATACATAATAATGTATATCACATTTCAACAATATATGTATGCTGAACATAAATCTAATATTTCATGTCCATTCAAATACCTCTATATCAACTATAATATGTATTCCTTTTTCTGATTGTGATCCCTAAATATCTAATGATGAAATAAGTATGACTAATGTATGTAAGCTAACAATAATCAACATTCTTCATGTGATTCTTAACTAGCATGCACCAACCTGGATAATGCATGGTCTTTGAAAGTCAATTCAGGGGTAAACAGTTGATCTTCAATAGGTGTCTTATTCATCAGTTCATTAAATAGAGGACTGGGAAATACCATCTACAAAATAGAAAATCATCTAAGTGTCTCCAATAGGATGTCTCCACAGCCTTATTCTATCAAATAGTTTGCACTTACCATGTGAACATGTCTTTGTATGGTTTTCAAGGTCAGCAGAATTGAAAGATAATGCCAGACATGATCCCATTGGTATACTTCAATTTAAATCTTGGCTTTTTCCCCACTGTCAGTCTGGGCAATCTTGACTGTCAGGCTTCAAATTGTTCCCTTTCAGTCTTTAGATTAAGTCATCTCCCTAATGTAATACATTTTTAAAAAAAAATTCATACAATTGTGTGAATCAGTTCTGTACCCCTCTCCCACCCCCCATTTCATAATAAATATCTGTCACTAGCTTACTAAGCCTGTGTATGAACCTGTGTTATTTTCTATCAAGTGTGAAGATGAGTCATATTGAGCATAAAAAACCTCTGTGTGACATTGAACCATAGTCATTCTAGAGTATCCCTTTCTGATTATGTACATTTTAAGTAATGTGTAAACAAAAATCTATTTTTTAAAATGTATGCCATATGATGTATTTGTGTACAAATCATGCCAGCAACAGTCCATACATTTCTACTTACCATCTGATGTCCTCTTTAAAAACCAGGTGGCAAAGACTCGCTATAGGACCCAATGCCCAGAGCATCACCTATATTATGAAAATTAAAAATTATTCTAACATTTGATCAATACTAACATGTTTGCACAATTCTCTACTTGTCATTTCCCTAGAGTTCACATCTATTGAAAATACTACAGTCTAACTTATATTCTTTACCGTCTAAAGTGGCGGTTGATGACGTCTGCTCTGACATCAAGTCCCTCGTCCTGGAATTCCCCCTCTAGAACAGGATCATCCTCCTCATCTCTGAGGAGGTCTCTGTCCACCGGGACGGCCTGCAGCATCCCAGCCCGCTGTGCAATATTATGCAGGACGCTACAGGCTACAACGATCTTCGCCACCTTCTTTGGGTTGTACTGGAGTGCTCCTCCAGAACGGTCCAGGCACCTGAATCTCATCTTCAGGAGCCCGAACATCCTTTCAACCACCGCCCTGGTTCTCTTATGAACCCTATTGTAGCGCTCCTCAGACACATCAGTCGGGCTACGCAAGGGGGTAATGAGCCAAGGCCGGCTCATGTACCCAGAATCACCTATAAATTTTGAACAGAACATAATTCAAACAGAATACTTAAACTAGTATATTGTTGTATAAATTTTTTTTAGTTAAAAACCATAATCCATATTAAAACTTGTCAGAAACATACAAAAAATAAAATTTCTATATTATTCTGTATCTTCCCATTTCAGCTAAGACATGCTACATATGCGTATTGTTCTGAAAACAAACCTTGTGTAAAATGCTAACTACATGGTTACATTGCATTCTCTATCTGAACACTTAAGGTAAGACATGCTACATATCTGCATTTAAATAAAAATAGACATTAGCAGAAAGAGACAATGACAGGGTTAAATTGCATGAGATAATAGCTTCCCATTTCAGCTAAGACATGCTACATATGCGTATTGTTCTGAAAACAAACCTTGTGTAAAATGCTAACTACATGGTTACATTGCATTCTCTATCTGAACACTTAAGGTAAGACATGCTACATATCTGCATTTAAATAAAAATAGACATTAGCAGAAAGAGACAATGACAGGGTTAAATTGCATGAGATAATAGCTTCCCATTTCAGCTAAGACATGCTACATATGCGTATTGTTCTGAAAACAAACCTTGTGTAAAATGCTAACTACATGGTTACATTGCATTCTCTATCTGAACACTTAAGGTAAGACATGCTACATATCTGCATTTAAATAAAAATAGACATTAGCGTCGTTAAATAACAAATGGTTAAATTTAATCCTATAGCTGAACATGACGCTAACAGTTAAAAAATACAGGGCCAATTGTCAACATTATTAACCATGTTGAGCACAAATACTCACCAACGAGATAACCAGGGGGCATTTGTCTTTCCTCAAACTGGCTCCACAGGGACGACAGAGAGAGGATGCGGGCATCATGACAAGCCCCTCCAAAATTCGCATACACATGCATAATCCTCATCCGTGCGTCACAAACATACTGCACGTTGAGGCTATGAAAATGTTTGCGATTTCTGAAGGGCAAGTCATCAATTGGAGCACGCAGCGCAATGTGGGTACAATCTATGGCTCCCAAGACATTGGGCAATTGAGCAATATCAAAGAATTCCCGCTTCAGGCGCCTCCAATCACCATCATTCTGTGGGAATCCTATGTATTGCTTACTGATACGTACCATGGCGTCCAGAAAGTTATCAAACACCACAGAGAATGTACCTTGAGCCAGGCCATGCATGTACAGTTCTCCGGATTGAAAACTCCCGGAGGCCAGGACGTATAGACAGCTTAGCATCTTACTCATGGGGGGAACAGCAGTCCTTATTTGTATACGGGGCTCCAAATGAGGTTTAAGAAGCTCGTAAAGGCCAATGAGCTGTTCGCGATCGAGCCGATACTTATCAAAAACCTCAAAGTCGCTCATGTTTTCCAAGGTGGGTCTCACCCTGTAGACACGAGGACCTCGAACCAGATGACCCCTTCGTCTCGGTCTGAGCCGCCGAGGCTGCCTGATTCGACCAACAGCTAGTTCGCCAATAGCAGCACCAGCAGTGTCTACCATGTCATCGTCATCCATCTTTCAAAACAGCGTAACAAGGTAAGCACTTGATCTGATGTGGATCACAAGTGATGCATTGGCCATGTTGTTTGGGGGATTTATAGTACGAATAGTCCAATGGTAGTGAGTTTGTAATGATTGCTGATTGTATTCACCTGTTTGTATGTGAGCGGCGCGAATGCTTTCACAGTGGGCGTTTTTTTGTTGTTTGCTGAAATGTTGTTTTCCCCAAATGAATCTCAATGTGAAAGTGTCAAATATCACACATACAGTGCATGTTTGTAATGTTTGTTCATATGCGTAATCAATATTTATGAAACGCGATCTTATAGTAACAAGCACACGTCCAGGCTAACATGAATGAAAGTGCATAGTTGTGTATAATGTGCATCGAATGTGATCGATCAATGTTGCTGCAATATTGTTTGTAAACGATAAAGTAACATCTGCCATCTGTAGTATTGTATATATAAGTGATTGCCGAGATGTCAATATTGTATGCGTCCCTTTAAAATCGCAATAATAATTCCGAAATTCCCGTCTGTCATCTGTAGTATTGTATATATAAGTGATTGCCGAGCTGTCAATATTGTATGCGTCCCATTAAAATGGCAATAATAATTCCGAACTTCCCGTCTGCCATCTGTAGTATTGTTTATATAAGTGATTGCCGAGCTGTCAATATTGTACGCGTCCCATTCAAATCGCAATAATAATTCCGAACTTCCCGTCTGCCATCTGTAGTATTGTTTATATAAGTGATTGCCGAGCTGTCAATATTGTACGCGTCCCATTCAAATCGCAATAATAATTCCGAACTTCCCGTCTGCCATCTGTAGTATTGTTTATATAAGTGATTGCCGAGCTGTCAATATTGTACGCGTCCCATTCAAATCGCAATAATAATTCCGAACTTCCCGTCTGCCATCTGTAGTATTATATATATAAGTGATTGCCGAGCTGTCAATATTGTATGCGTCCCATTAAAATGGCACTAATACTGAATAACTTCCGGCTGCCATCTGTAGTATTGTTTATATAAGTGATTGCCGAGCTGTCAATATTGTATGTGTCCCATTAAAATGGCACTAATACTGAATAACTTCCGGCTGTCATCTGTAGTATTGTATATATAAGTGATTGCCGAGCTGTCAATATTGTATGCGTCCCATTCAAATCGCAATAATAATTCCGAACGTCCCGTCTGCCATCTGTAGTATTGTATATATAAGTGATTTTAGATCTGACAATATTGTATGCGTGCCATAAAAATCGCACTAATACTGAATAACTTCCGTCTGCCATCTGTAGTATTGTATATATAAGTGATTTGCGATCTGACAATATTTCTTAATTGTCCCATTGAAATCTCCATAATAATGCTGTTCAAAAGTGTGGTTTACGTATATGTTGTATTGTAGTATTGAGTGTTAAAGTTCCTAAAGGGGCGGTACAGTGGTGAATCTGTGATGTGTATGGTTGAATCTTCTAATGACGTCATGATATTATTAACCTGCCTATGTAGTTGTGAAATCCTCATTGTGTTGTTGTATTGTGCTACATTGTTATTGTGTGCTGAATAAAATCTAAATGTGTGCTTTGTGGTTGCGTGATGGGTGATACGTGTTATGTACATGTACGTATATATTGTGATTGTGTCCCACATATGCTGACTTCTATATAGCGGTCTGGCATTGTTGTTCCTTCCCATAAAGTGACATCTGTAATCTGGTGTAATGATGTATTTTTTGTAGGTAATTCCTAATGGTTTATTGTGATGGAATCATGATGTTAAAAGTACAGTAAAATCCATATGTTGTGTTTTGTGATTCCTGTAGAGAATGTAATGTGTTTTTCCCCCATCATTTGAATGCACATGTATGAGTGAATGTTAAAAGTAATATATGTGCATCCATGACTGATCATGTGTTAAGCCTATGTAGATATGCTGTTGCTGCAAGCATATGAGTTGAATAACTGAAATGCAATAATAAAGGTAAATGAGAGGTGTTTCCCATTGTGTAGTGTTTGTGAATCCATAAATGTGTATTGAATTTTATTTTAATTTTAAATGTAATTTTATTTAAATAATAATGTGTTACTAGTGATGTTGATTTGTAGTTGATGTAATCTAAAAGTGTGAAACAAATTTATGGTGTTGTGAATATTTAATAATTAAAAACCATAAGTCCACCATAGGGAAATAGTCATTTCTTGATCTATTTATCATAGCTGTGTCTAACGCATGAAATCATGTATTTTCTAGCGCTGGTATTTGGAGTTTTTCAGTCTACGCTATTTGCGTGCGTTAGGGAAATGAGGGTTTCGCGTGCACGAGCACGTCTTCCCAATAGAAGTCAATGGAGGCTCTAAAGATTTCTAATTTTTTTTTCTAAGACTGGTTTTCCTCGTAAAGTGAGTGACGTCATGAGCTTGTGTGAAAAAGTCACTAAATCGTGTTCTTTTTGTAATAAATAAATATTTTGTGTATGTCATGTGGTGTATATTGTTTGTATGCATCGATGAGTGTATGTTTGTGATAATGTTATTAGTTAGATGTAGGTATATGAGGGTCTTTTCCCGTATGTCCATGTAAGTCAATGGGAAAATGGATTTTTGTGGATTTATTTCAAACACCCGAGATCTCGCAACTTTAATCCTTTGTATTTTACCGAAAACAAAATAAATATGAAAAATAAAGATAGTGTAGTGTTTGTATGAGTGTAAGTGTACTTTGTGTAATATTTTTTTTGTGATTCGTGGATGTTGTTTTTGTCGGTATATGTTTACTACTGGGTCTGAGGTGGCGGTAGAAAGGTGAGCGTTAGGTGTATTTTGAGTCGCGGTAAATAAACTCTAAATACCGGAGTGCGTAAGAAACCAGCGTTAGGAGCCTCTAACGCTGGTTTTAACGGCAAACGCCGAACTCCGAATCTAGGCCCAGGAGAGGCCATATTTAGAGAAATGCAGCCACTCACACTGTTAAGGACTCTGCAAAAATCAAACTCTATCAATATCAATATAATGTGTATATGTTTATTAGCAGTGTCAAATAGATCAAATTATTTACAACACACAAACTAAAATAAATTAACACTAAATCCTACAATGTCCTGATTAGTAGCTTTTCAAGGACATAAAAGTCCACAAGAGGGGGGATAATACGGTTACCACAGTTCATCCCAAGGTAAAAATGTGGATTACAGGTGATGTTCCAGCAAATAGAGCTCCTCAATAGGATAAGATTCTGTTTTCCAATATAACCAAACATAAATTTGCGAAAATCATATGTGTTGTTAAATCCAAGTTGATGCCAAGCTGTAATAATGCTATGGGGTCAAAACGCACAAAAGGCAATGAGCTAGGGGTATCTGTGACTGTATCAGATCACCCCCGAAAAGGCTATAAACTCACCTCGCCTCTTTACCGCAAGCTCCAATATAAATGAGTTAGTGTCAGCTCTCCCCTTAAAGCTGCTAGCTAGAGCGGGATTAGCCACCACAAATGCCAGCAGATAAGAGGCAGGAGTACTTCCACACAGCTCTATCGTTCACAAAGATCAGGTCAACTTCCGTGGCATCCAATGAAGAGACGGGTAGCAAACAAACCGTTCACGCGCGTACAAGGTCAGCGTGCGTGCCCCAAACAATTCCTCTTCTCACAAAGGCTATTAGGACTTGTAGAATAACTGATGTAGAGCCAACGATCGTTTCACCTTTCCGGCTTCGTCAGGGCTAATGATTAGACTCGTTCAAAACCACCTTATATGGCAACTGTGTGTTGCCTTACCCTGGAAATCCATATGGTGAATTTTTGTTCCTATTTGATAGCGGATGTTGTTAAAATTCATAGCAACATTATAACATATGTTGTTCAAATCTTGAGTGTAACTTATGATCCCAAATTAAACAATATTACTTATTCTTGACAACACTGCAAAGATTATATATAGCTGAAACAACACAACAAGGTTCACTTTATTATACTTGTTTTCATGTTTTTTGTCATACATAACAAATTATTGCATCTAGCATTGATAGAGATAACACCTTGGCTTTCAGCTAATATACCATTTTTTATATACATATGTTGTACAACATTTCCAAAACACAGTTTAGTAATGCTCACAGTGAAAATGCGAATGACCAAATAACAACATTTCAGAAAGACCTAAGTTATCAACCCAGAAAAGGAGAAAACAGTAACTCTTTATTTAATCCCCCTGGAGAAAGGGTATCCAAATTATAAATCCAACGACTTTCATGTTGCAAGAGTATCTTATCAAGATTCCCACCTCTTATGCCTAATTTAACATTTTTCAATCCCTATTATACTAAACATTCTAGGTGAGGAGTTGTGATATTTTTTTTTCAATGTTGTGCTATACTTGATGTTTTTCCCTCATGCTCTATATCACGCACATGTTTTAATATGCGATCACGTAATGCTCTAGTCATTTTCCCGACATAGAACAGGGGACAACTGCATTTGGCCAAATAGATCAATCCCTCTGATCTGCATGTAATTTTTGCCCTGGTATTGTAAGTGCAACCTGATTTTGATAAAAAGTACTTAGCTTTTTGGATATAATTAAGTGTTCCTCCTCAGCCCAGACTCAGGGTCTTGGTGAATTTTGATGGCGAAGAAATCTAAAACACAAAGGAAACAAGGCGCCAAAATGGCCTAGCACAGTCTGTAGTGCACTTGATTTAGCTTAACTTGGCACGGCCTGATGAAACAGCCCTGCAAGGCTGAGAAACGCATCACCTTTTAAGTTTTTATTAAAAAGATTTTATGTAATTACACCTTGCCACAAAGATCATTTTTATTGCTGACATCTGATGAATGAATATTGGAGTACCTGTGTAACCCTCCATCTGGAGTACCTTTGTAGCCTGCTACCTGTGATCAGTCAGCTGGACGGCTGGGAAGTTCCAGCTTGTTATTAGAGCACCTGGCGGTGCTCTCTTTTTGTGAGTATACTGTACACTTTCTAATTTACTCCTATTATCAATTTTTCTTCGTTCTCTTGCTATCTTTATTTGAAAAAGCAGAAATAAAAGCTTTGGAGACGGCCTATTTTAGGTTGAGAACCTGGGTTAAATGTAGCTACCAATCAGCAAGCCCTATCCAGGGTACTGAACCAAAAATAGGCTGGCTCCAAAGCTTTTATTCCTGCTTTTTCAAATAAAGATACCAAGAGAACGAAGAAAACTTGATAATAGGAGTAAATTAGAAAGTTGCTTAAAATTGCATGCTCTATCTGAATCATGAAAGAAAATATTTGGGGTTATTATCTCTTTAAATACAGAAATATTATATATTAAAGGGATATGAAACCCAAATTTTTTCTTTCATGATTCAGATAGAGCATGCGATTATTAAACAACTTTCTAATTTTGAAACACAAAGAAAACAAGGGCACCAAAATGGCCTAGGACAGTCTGTATCAAAATGGTATGATATAGTATACAGAATACTAGGTGCTTTACCTTCAGGTGCAATAATAACAAACTGGAACTTCCCAGCCGTCCAGCTGACTGATCACAGGTAGCAGGATACAAAGGTACTCCAGAAGGCGGGTTACTCATGTACTCCAATATTCATTCATCAGATGTCAGCAATAAAAATGATCTTTGTGGCAAGGTGTAATTACATAAAATCTTTATCAAAAACTTAAAAGGTGATGCGTTTCTCAGCCTTGCAGGGCTGTTTCATCAGGCCGTGCCAAGTGCAGCTAAATCAAGTGCACTACAGACTGTGCTAGGCCATTTAGGCGCCTTGTTTCCTTTGTGGTTTAGATTTCTCTGCCATCAAGGTTCACCTATCTGAATCATGAAAGAATATATTTGGGTTTACTATCCCTTTAATATATTAGACATTTATTTTATAATGAATGAATGAGTAACTTGTATTGCGCTATACCGCAAACTAAATCACCTCAAGGCGCTTTTCAGCCAGAAGCGGCCTGAGCCTTTAGAAAAGGTGGGTCTTGAGCTTCTTCCTGAAGGCTAGATTGCTTTCTTCTGAGCGGATGTCCACGAGTAGCGCATTCCATAGCCGGGGACCTTGGACTCCGAATCTTATAGGTACCTTTTATATGTAAAATATTACAGTGAACATAATTCTTAATTATTCATATGATTTTATTGATTATGTATGTGTTTGAAATGTTTTAAATGTGTTTTCCATTTTTAAATAGGTGTCGTAAAGGCATTTTAACACTTAACACTTAGGAAAAATGTAAAGTTAAGTCCATTTATGGCTGCATACAACAAGCTGACAGATGTTAATAAGCTCAATGTAAAATGTGCAAAATAGTGACCTCGCAAACCTAAAATTTTGCGTTCGCGAACGGCGGAAGCAAACTTCCGCAACTGTTTGCGAACGGGCGAACCGCCATAGACTTCAATAGGCAGGCGAATTTTAAAACCCACAGGGACTCTTTCTAGCCACAATAGTGATGGAAACGTTGTTTCAAGGGAACTAACACCTGGACTGTGGCATGCCGGAGGGGGATCCATGGCAAAACTCCCATGGAAAATAGTTGATGCAGAGTCTGGTTTTAATCCATAAAGGGCATAAATCACCTAACATTGCTAAATTGTTTGGAATAACGTGCTTTAAAACATCAGGTATGATGTTGTATCGATCAGGTAGTGTAAGGGTTACGCCCGCTTCACAGTGACAGACCAAACTCCCCGTTTAAAGGGACAGTCTACACCAGAATTTTTTATTGTTTTAAAAGATAGATAATCCCTTTATTACTCATTTCCCAGTTTTGCATAACTAACACATTTATAATAATATACTTTTAACTTCTGTGATTATCTTGTATCTAAGCCTCTGCAAACTGCCCCTTTTTTCAGTTCTTTTGACAGACATGCAGTCTAGCCAATCAGTGCCTGCTCCCAAATAACTTCTCGTGCATGAGCACAGTGTTATCTATATGAAATACGTGAACTAACACCCTCTAGTGATGAAAAACTGTTAAAATGCAATCTGAAAGAGGTGGGCTTCAAGGTCTAAGAAATTAGCATATGAACCTCCTTGGTTAAGCTTTCAACTAAGAATACCAAGAGAACAAAGAAAAATTGGTGATAAAAGTAAATTGGAAAATTGTTTAAAATAACATGCTCTATCTGAATCATGAAAGTTTATTTTGGCCTAGACTGTCCCTTTAACGCACCGCAAACAACCGCAAAAAGTCCATTTGCACAACCGCAAACTCCCCATTTGCACAAGGTTGGATACCATGTCCCGTTCCTTGTCCTCACTGATGTCATTGAAGGTCTCTTCCTCCACCCAGCCACGTACAATACCAAGGGTCCCCGAAAGGTGACAACAAGCCCCCTGGGACACCTGCTGTGTTTGGTCTTCCACCTCCTCAAAGCCACCTTCCTCCTCTGACTCCTCTTCTTCAGACTCCTCTCTCTGCATTGCCTCTCTCTGCGTTATTATAAGGTGTGTTAAGTAGTACTATTCCTATCAGTTTAATCCCTGTTACGTCCCCTATCAGGGGACGTGTATATGGCATGGATTTTAGGAACCGGGAGATGGAAAAAGATGCTTGGTCGATCCTCCTACTTCAAATTTGGGGCACTGCGCGTGCAATCTAATGTGCCACCAGATAGGATTGGTGTGTTAAGTAGTACTATTCTTATCAGTTTAATCCCTGTTACGTCCCCTATCAGGGGACGTGTATATGGCATCGATTTTAGGAACCGGGAGATGGAAAAAGATGCTTGGTCGGTCCTCCTACTTCAAATTTGGGGCACTGCGCGTGCAATCTAATGTGCCAACAGATAGGAGTGGTGTGTTAAGTAGTTCTATTCTTATCAGTTTAATCCCTGTTACGTCCCCTATCAGGGGGCGTGTATATGGCATCGATTTTAGGAACCGGGAGATGGAAAAAGATGCTTGGTCGGTCCTCCTACTTCAAATTTGGGGCACTGCGCGTGCAATCTAATGTGCCACCAGATAGGAGTGGTGTGTTAAGTAGTTCTATTCTTATCAGTTTAATCCGTTACGTCCCCTATCAGGGGACGTGTATATGGCATCGATTTTAGGAACCGGGAGATGGAAAAAGAAGCTTGGTCGGTCCTCCTACTTCAAATTTGGGGCACTGCGCGTGCAATCTAATGTGCCACCAGATAGGAGTGGTGTGTTAAGTAGTTCTATTCTTATCAGTTTAATCCCTGTTATGTGCATTTTTTTGGTTTGATTTTTGAAGCCACAGTGCAGCACCAGAGGCCAGAAAAATTAGGCATGTACACATGCCTGAAAAATTAGGTATTGTTGCAGCCGCTGCTGTAGCAGGGGCCAGATAAATTTATGTTTGTTTCCCAGGCAGAAAGTGCCCTCAAACATTGCGGCTTGAACCCTAGTTGGTGGCGGATAAGTCACGCAAGTCATCCGACATTCAGAGATAAAATACAGCAGCGTGTGGACCATTTTTAGCCCAAGGCAGCTCATCTCATCAGGCCTTTTTTAGTTGAATGTATCGCCCACCGTCAGTCCCTTCGGGATCCATCCCTCATTCATCTTAATAAAGGTGAGGTAATCTAGACTTTTTTGACCTAGGCGACTTCTCTTCTCAGTGACAATACCTCCTGCTGCACTGAAGGTCCTTTCTGAAAGGACACTTGAAGCGGGGCAGGCCAGAAGTTCTATCGCAAATTGGGATAGCTCAGGCCACAGGTCAAGCCTGCACACCCAGTAGTCAAAGGGTTCATTGCTCCTCAGAGTGTCGATATCTGCAGTTAAGGTAGTCTGCTACCTGTCGGTCGAGTCGTTCTCTGAGGGTGGACCCCGAAGGGCTGTGGCGATTAGAAGGACTTAAAAAAAGCTCCACATGTCTTCCATCAACAACACGTTTGTACAGCGTCCTGTCCTTGCTGGCGTGGTCGTGGAAGGAGGAGGATTACTTTCACCTCTTCCCCTGTTAGATTCCCGTTGTGCTGTGACATCACCTTTATACGCTGTGTAAAGCATACTTTTTAATTTATTTTGGAACTGCTGCATCTTTTCCGACTTGCGGGAATTCGGTAACATTTCAGGCACTTTATGCTTATACCGGTGGTCTAGTAGCGTGGACACCCAGTACAGGTCGTTCTCCTTCAGCCTTTTTATACGAGGGTCCCTCAACAGGCACGATAGCATGAAAGACCCCATTTGCATAAGGTTGGATGCCGAGCTACTCATGTCCCGTTTCTCGTCCTCAGTGATCTCACTGAAGGTATGTTCTTCCCCCCAGCCACGTACAAAACCACGGGTATCAGATAGGTGACAACGAGCACCCTGGGATGCCTGTTGTGGTTGGTCTTCCTCCTCCTCCTCAAAGCCACATTCCTCCTCTGACTCCTCTTCCTCACAATCCTCTTCCAGCGTTGCCGCAGGTCCAGCAAGCGATGCTGATAAGGCTGTTTCTGGTGGTGATGGTGACCACAACTCTTCCTCTTCCTGCTCATCTACGGCCTGATCCAGCACTCTTCGCAGGGCACGCTCCAGGAAGAAAACAAATGGTATGATGTCGCTGATGGTGCTTTCGGTGCGACTAACTAGGTTTGTCACCTCCTCAAAAGGACGCATGAGCCTACAGGCATTGCGCATGAGCGTCCAGTAACGTGGCAAAAAAATTCCCAGCTCTGCAGAGGCTGTCCTAGCACCCCGGTCATACAAATAGTCGTTAACGGCTTTTTCTTGTTGGATCAGGCGGTCGAACATTAGGAGTGTTGAATTCCAACGTCTCGGGCTGTCGCAAATCAAGCGCCTCACTGGCATGTTGTTTCACCGCTGGATATCTGAAAAGTGCGCCATGGCCGTGTAGGAACGCCTGAAATGGCCACACACCTTCCTGGCCTGCTTCAGGACGTCCTGTAAGACTGGGTACTTATGCACAAAGCGTTGTACGATCAGATTACACACATGTGCCATGCACGGCACATGTGTCAACTTGCCCAATTTCAATGCCGCCACCAAATTTCTTCCGTTGTCACTAACCACTTTGCCGATCTCCAGTTGGTGCAGATTCAGCCACTGATCCACCTGTGCGTTCAGGGCGGACAGGAGTGCTGGTCCGGTGTGACTCTCTGCTTTCAGGCAAGTCAACCCCAAGACGTTGTCACACTGCCGTATCCGGGATGTGGAATAGTACCTGGGGAGCTGGGGGGGTGCCGTTGATGTGGAGCAAGACGCAGCAGCAGAAGAGGACTCAGCCGAGGAGGTTATGGAAGAGGATGGAGTAGGAGGAGTAGAGGAGGTGGCAGCAGGCCTGCCTGCAAGTCGTGGTGGTGTCACCAACTCCTCTGCAGAGCCACGCATTCCATGCTTGGCAGCCATCAGCAGGTTTACCCAATGCACAGTGTAGGTGATATACCTGCCCTGACCATGCTTTGCAGACCAGGTATCAGTGGTCAGATGGACCCTTGCCCCAACACTGTGTGCCAGACATGCCATTACTTCCTTTTGCACAATCGAGTACAGGTTGGGGATTGCCTTTTGTGCAAAGAAATTTCGGCCGGTTACCTTCCACTGCGGTGTCCCAATAGCTACAAATTTTTGGAATGCCTCAGACTCCACCAGCTTGTATGGTAAAAGCTGGTGGGCTAAGAGTTCAGACAAGCCAGCTGTCAGATGCAAGGGGGTGACTTTGTGACATTGGCTTCTTACGCTCAAACATGTCCTTGACAGACACCTGACTGTGGGCAGATGAGCAGGAACTGCTCAAGGCGAGAGACGGAGTGGCGGATGGTTGAGAGGGGGCAAGGAGGACAGCAGTGGTTGACGTGGCTGAAGATGCTGGACCAGGAGGAGGATGGTGGCTTTGAGTTTGTGTGCTGCTTGTACTCATGTGTTGATCCCATAGGCGTTTGTGATGTGAGATCATGTGCCTTTGCAAAGCAGTTGTACCTAGGTGGGTGCTGGACTTCCCACGACTCAGTTTCTTTTGGCACAGGTTGCAAATGGCATCGCTGTTGTCAGAGGCAGACATACAAAAAAAATGCCACACTGCTGAGCTCTGCAATGACGGCATTCTGGTGGTCTGACTGTGCCACTTGCTCCTTGCATCAACCCGCCCCTGCTTCCAACTCGTCTCCTCCTCCTCTCTGTCTCCCCATCTGAACTTTCCCCCTGTTCTTCTTCTCTTCTAGCGGGCACCCACGTGACATCCACGGATGCATCGTCATCATCAACCGATTCACTTGTATCTGACAACTCAGCAAAGGAAGCAGCAGCGGGTACAACATCATCATCATCATCACACCATACGTCCATGTGTGTAATGCTGCCTGACTGAGACATATCCCTGTTATCTACATCCTCTGTCAATAATGGTTGCGCATCACTATCACTCATTTCTTCCAACTGATGTGTAAATAAATCCTCTGACAGATCAAGTGAAGCGGCTGTGGTGCTAGTGTTGGTGGTGGCGGCAGGCGGGCGAGTGGTAACTTGAGAGGTGCCCAAAGCTAAGCTGGAGGAGGATGGTGCGTCAAGGTTCCAAGCGGAAGCTGTAGAAGATTGGGTGTCCTGTGTTAGCCAGTCAACTATGTCCTCAGAACTGTTCGAGTTCAGGGTACGTGGCCTCTGAACACTGGGCATTATTCTAGGGCCAAAGGGAATCACAGCACCACGACGGGGTGACCTGCCTCTGCCTGTAATTTTTTCGATTAGTGGTACTATGCGTGCAAGCTACTGTGACAACAGATATGAGTGGCACTGTGCACTGACAGAAGTTGGCAGAGTAGACGCTGTAGGCCTGACACACACGCTTGCAGACAACTAACTGCTATTCTATTACAGTCAAAATTGTATTTTTTTTTTTACACTACTGTTACACCAGATATGAGTTGCACTGGTGTGACACTGTGCCCTGGCAGGCCCTGAAACGCACACGTGTGAAGGAAACTGACTGCTATTATTTCACAGTCAAAAAAGTGTTTTGTTTTTTTAAATCTACACTACTGTTACACCAGATATAAGTTGCACTGGGTGACACTGTGCCCTGGCAGGCAGGCACTGAAACGTACACGTGTGAAGGAAACTGACTGCTATTATTTAACACAGTCAAAAAAGTGTTTTTTGTTTTTTTTAAATCTACACTACTGTTACACCAGATATGAGTTGCACTGGGGTGACACTGTGCCCTGGCAACCAGGCACTGAAACGCACACGTGTGAAGGAAACTGACTGCTATTATTTAACACAGTCAAAAAAGTGTTGTCTTTTTAAAATCTACACTACTGTTACACCAGATATGAGTTGCACTGGGGTGACACTGTGCCCTGGCAGGCAGGCACTGAAACGCACACGTGTGAAGGAAACTGACTGCTATTATTTAACACAGTCAAAAAAGTGTTGTCTTTTTAAAATCTACACTACTGTTACACCAGATATGAGTTGCACTGGGGTGACACTGTGCCCTGGCAGGCAGGCACTGAAACGCACACGTGTGAAGGAAACTGACTGCTATTATTTAACACAGTCAAAAAAGTGTTGTTTTTTTTTAAATATACACTACTGTTACACCAGATATGAGTTGCACAGGGGTGACACTGTGCCCTGGCAGGCAGGCACTGAAACGCACACGTGTGAAGGAAACTGACTGCTATTATTTAACACAGTCAAAAAAGTGTTTTGTTTTTTTTTAAATATACACTACTGTTACACCAGAAATGAGTTGCACTGGGGTGACACTGTGCCCTGGCAGGCAGGCACTGAAACGCACACGTGTGAAGGAAACTGACTGCTATTATTTAACACAATCAAAAAAGTGTTGTTTTTTTTATATTTAAACTACTGTTACACCAGATATGAGTTGCACTGGGGTGACACTGTGCCCTGGCAGGCAGGCACTGAAACGTTCATGTGTGAAGGAAACTGACTGCTATTATTTAACAGTCAAAAAAGTTTTGTTTTTTTTTAAAATCTACACTACTGTTACACCAAATATGAGTTGCACTGGGGTGACACTGTGCCCTTGCAGGCAGGCACTGAAACGCACACGTGTGAAGGAAACTGAATGCTATTATTTAACACAGTCAAAAAAGTGTTGTTTTTTTAAAATCTACACTACTGTTACACCAGATATGAGTGGTGGCACTGGACAAGTGGGCACAGTATACGCTGTGAGGCTGACACACACACTGGCAGGCAACTGCAATTAGATTACACAGGAAAAAAAAAAGCAGACTGATGTTCTAGCCCTAAAAAGGGATTTTTGGGGTGCTGTCCTTACAGCAGAGATCAGATGAGTCCTTCAGGACTGCAGTGGACACTGAATACACTAGCCTAGCTATCGATTTCCCTATTAAATCAGCAGCAGCTACACTGTCCCTCCTCTCACTAAGAATGCAGCTTCCAAATGAATCTAAAATGGATGCTGTCCAGGAGGTAGGAGGGTCTGGGAGGGAGGGTCTGCTGCTAATTGGCTGGAATGTGTCTTCTGACTGTGAGGTACAGGGTCAAAGTATTACTCAATGATGACGAATAGGGGGCGGATCGAAAATCGCATATGTTTGCCCGCCGCGGCGAATGCGAACAAGCTATGTTCGCCGGGAACTATTCGCCGGCGAACTATTCGGGACATCACTATGTGCAAATTATCGTTCATATACAAGACTAAAAGCATAAAAAAGGTTTATGAACTGTTGGACTGTGATAATTTTTTTGAAAGACGAACTAATGATTAACAACCAGCTGAAAAAAATTAGCAAAAATAACTCAGCTCAAGTTATTAACACAAAAATTAGAGCATGTAATTTTCCCATCAAAACACTCCTTTAAAATAACATAAGATGCATTTGTTTTGTTTTTTCTATGATCTAACAACTCACTGTAAAAATATTTGTTTTGCCAATGTATTTTTTTACATTTATAATAAAGCAAAATATTTTACAACATCTTCAGGCTGGCCAGATCTACAGCCCTAAGCAACCAATTATAACTTAGTATAAACTAAAATTGAGGCCCAGGAGGTAGATGAGGGTATAACCCTGACAACTTTTGACTTCAGGGAATGTTTACCATCATTGAGTAGGAGTAGAATTACTTACACAAGAGTAATGAATATATTGCTTCAGTACAACATGAGAGAAATGTGTGTGTTTATGTGCATAACACTACAGAAAATATGTTACTATTAAGGTAAGAAGGCATTCAGTGGCTGACATGAAATAAATAATGCTATTTGATGTATATATAAACATTCTGGTTCCAAATTCTGTAAGTGTGTTACAATGCTGGTAAATTCTAATAAGCTGAATTTTCCTTTATCCCTTTCAGCGCGGTGGATGCTTTTCAGTAATATGCTTTAGCAGCTAATCTACTTGATCATCTTGCTTAATTACAAAGTGGAAAAAAACATTTTACTTACAAAGAAGTATCTTAATGCTATGAGTATCTATGCTATGAGTATCTATATGTGTATCTATTTACTTTCTGTTAAAGGGATAGGAAAGTCCAAATTAAACTTGCAAGAATTAGATAGAGGATGCCATTTTAAGACACTTTTAAAATCACTTCTATTTTCAAATGTGCTTTGTTCCCTTGTCAACCATTGTTGAAAATGAATATGCGTATATCATACACTAGTGGGAGCTAGCTGGTGATTGGTGCCTGCATACATTTGTCTCTTGTGATTGGCTTTTTGGCTAGCTAGATGTGTTCAGCTAGCTGCCAGTAGTGTCATGCTGTTCTTTTAGCAAATGATAACAAAAGAATGAAGCATATTTGATAATGAAAGTAAATTTGAAAGTTGTTTAAAATTGTATGTTCTATCTGAATTATGAAGGACATTTTTGGGGTTTCCTATCCCTTTAATATAGCTATACCAGAGTATCGTTACTTCATAATTTATTTAAAAATCAAACAAAAAAACATGGGTAAACTTTAAAAAAAGACAATAGCAAAGAGAGTCAATTAGGGCTAGATTACAAGTGGATAGCTAATTTATCGCACGCCCGTAAACGGGCAAATTCGCCCGTTTGAGGGTGCACAATAAATAACAAGCTATTACAAGTGGCTGGTTATTGCTACCACGAGTTCCAATCAGCGCTCTCCCCTTAAGGCACTTTTGCTGTAGCTAGAGTGCTAATTGGACAATTTTTAAAACTGTTAGCTCACAAAAAAACTGACTTTTAAAGTGGGCTTTGGAGCGCGGGGTATTTAAATTTCATATTTGATTAATTCAACTCAATCTAAAAATCACTAACATTCTGGATCTGTTTATAAAGGGGAGAGTTTACCATCACTTTAAGCACTCCAAGCTTAGTAGTAAAATATTAAAATGTCAATTTGTTTTTTAAAGAATAACTTGAACATCAAAAACATAAATTATGCTTACCTGATAATTTCCTTTTCTTCTGATGGAAAGAGTCCACAGCTGCATTCATTACTTTTGGGAAATAAGAACCTGGCCACCAAGAGGAGACAAAGACACCCCAGTCAAAGGCTTAAATACTCCTCCCGCTTCCCTCATCCCCCAGTCATTCTGCCAAGGAACAGTAGAAGAAATATCAGGGTGAAAGGTGCCAGAAGATATAAGGACCCCCCACCTAAAATTATGGTTGGGGGCTGTGGACTCTTTCCATCAGAAGAAAAGGAAATTATCAGGTAAGCATAATTATGTTTTTCTTCTTAAATGGAAAGAGTCCACAGCTGCATTCATTACTTTTGGGAAAACAATACCCAAGCTATAGAGGACACTGAATGCTAAGACGGGAGGGTACAATAGGCGGCCCAAACTGAGGGCACCAGGCCTGAACCCTGACCCAACAAAAAACTCTGCTTCATCCGAAACTGAAAGAAAAAATGATTAAGAGGAAAAACCTCAAGGACACTGACTCGCAGTTCAGTCTAGAAGACAAACCAGAGGCCGCAAATGAGCCAACAGTCCTCCAGGAGACACCTGTCGCCCAACAAACGGTCCCCCACCACTCATCTCCACAAATGAAGGAGACACCAGCCGAAACCCCCAAGGGAACAAGGCAAAGGAGAACCAAGGAAACTGAAAAGGTCCCAGAATACAAAAAGAACACCTCCACAAGTGAGCCCAGCTCATAGAGACCCAAAGGGGCCCAAAACAGAAAAAGGAGGCCATGCCTATACCAAGCAAAACCCGGGATAAGACCAGGCACAGAGACAGAACAAACGCCTCTCCACCATCCTGCAAGCAAGGAATGCAACTGAATAAGCAAAGTCTTCCCAGTGCCTGACCCCAGAATACCAAAGTATTTGACCATAAAAAAGTGTGTAATATACCCAGGTGAAAAATCCCGAGTTTGAGAACACAGAGTCCATAACAGGACAGCACAGAGGGCACTTGCAAAGAAGAAGAAGCAGTCAAGCAAGAAACAGACCTACACACAGGTCCCTAAAACCTAAGTTGCCAGACCTACACACAGGTCCCTAAAAAAGGGGAACACAAAACCTCAAGGTCCGGGTACCTAATAGTTCAGGCAAACCTTGCCCTAGAACTAAACACCCCAACTGGCCAAAAGGCCAGACGCAAGTGTATGGATGCATATCCAGAAAAACCAGATAGCGAGAGAACACGAGAGTCCCGACCAAAGGAAGGAACCACCCATAGCTAAAGTCCAATGCTCCGAAGAGCAAGGCTAGAAGTCGTATGAGAGACTTCTCCGAGCCTCAGGACAACCAAGGGATGCCTCAAGGTAAAAAAAATCCTACTAGCAGGACTAGTCTTCCAAACACCTCCTCACAAGCAGAGGACACAAGGAAGAGAAGGCAGTAAGCCTACCCAGCTCCGGAAACCCGAGCTAAACAAAGTCCCAGCAGGGAACAACCATCACCCAGAAACACAGATCCCAAAATGTAGATCCACTCACCCGGAGACAAGGGAAGAAGACCCAAAGATCACTTATAACTTAGACAGACCGTACACGTCAAGAGTAAAAGCTGCGTCTAGATACACTATAAACAGCTTACGCGAACACCTGCAAGGTGTCAAGAGCTGCAACTGGTTACAAACTGCAAACCTTCCGCATGCTATACAGCTATCCTGTACGAGCTTATGGAGCAAGCCCAGTAGGACAAATCCAGAGGCCTAAAAAAGAAGGCCAAACTGCTCAAAAGCGGTAAGGGGCATTAAGCCCTCCCATCCTCCACCAAAAGGGGGAGAAAAACTCCAAATTCCGATAAAATCAGAAGTCAAATAGAGTGACGCAGCGGAAAAAACTCCCCTGCCTGGTCATCTATGATTGAAGGATATAAGGACTGAAACAATCCTTCCTACCTCACGGACCCACAGGTCTTCTCGAATGCTTAGTTGAACATGAAAAAAACAATGATAACCCGAGCACTCAGCGCTTCTACCGAACCAGCCAAGCAGAACAGCACCACGTGTCTGAACATCTGCAAGGCTAAAATGAACCCGACAGAACCAGCCTGCACCTAGGGCCCCAACCGGCAATCTGCGTAAATTCTCCCTCGAAGAGGAAAAACAGAAAACAGACATTTATAACATAGGACTAACATTTCCAAAACAACTTCTGAAGAAGTAATAAAGAGTATCAATCCCAGAAAGTTCCCGAAGGAAACAAAAAACAAAAGACATCCCATCGGATATAAATAAAATATAAGGCAACCCAGAGGTTAACGCCCAAAAAGACACAGGCCTACCCGCAGGACCAGCCAAACGGAGCCCTATCCTACAAATCTGTGAAAGCTCTCAAACAAATGACAATCAGGAGATTACTTCATCCCTACATGTCTAATGAGGTGCACCTTTCGAATTATCAGACTGAAAATCCCCATAACTGTTATTGATAGGGTCATTCAATAACTGAAAAACATGTCTGAGCAACACATGAAGGCGCGCAATCCTATAACGAAAGGCACATCACTCAGATACACCCGCGGGGAACTGTAGAGGCCCTCCCCAAGGCGGAAGGCCTGGGACAATAGGGCACGGGCACATTCTGAAATAAACATCTGGACTCTGCAGACAAACTATCGCCAACATTATATGAAAGTGAAAACGTGCTGCAACCTCCAGGGGAAACACGCTACCCAGCATGGAGGAACCATAAACTGGGTTGCCTGAATGTGCAGAAGTATGATTCGGTAGGGAACTCGCCTCTCGGAGGACAGGACCCCCAGAGGCGGATGGCTCAGCAGTCCCTTGATTCCCCGAGCCCGTGGAACCAGGCACTCTGAATTGGCATACGGAACAAAACTGGTTGACAGGAGTCAACAAGGCCGCTCCAGATTCATCACCAGACACAGAATCTGAGTCTGAAATCAAAATAGTCTCAGAATCAGAATCCTCCATAACTGGATAGTGGATATTTAAATATGGACTAAATTAGTAAAAACAAAAACGGCACCTGACACCCCCAATGGCTGGGGCACTCACCACCTCCTATGAACAGACCACTGTGGACTAGAAAATTTCCTTTGCCGCGCGGTCAGGAATGCGGAAATGGAAAAACTGAACGTGGCGCCCAAACCCAAGGTGAACCGTGCAGTCCAAAAAAAGCATGCCCAACCAAAAGGCTGCGTCACTTCCAAAGGCCTCAATGTTCCAACCACAAGCCGAGAAACAGCACACATAAGCAGGTTGAATCACATAACAAACATGATTATAAACCCACCCTGTTCAATAACCCCCCTCAGGAGATATTAACCCTCGATTCCAAGATACTAAAAGAGACTCACTGAGACCCTTATGTATAAGTTAGACCCGCAAGGTGGTAGCCTCTTGGGAAACATTCACATTACAGTACTTTGACGATTAAAGTAAAATGAAACGATCTTACCGGAATCTACGCCGTGGAACAAGAACACGGCCCTTCAAGTGTGACGGATAGTAGCATCGCCTCCGCCATGGACTTGAGAGTAGAAAGCAGGCAGTGAAGCAAAGTTCGACAACGCCGATTGCTTGAGGAGCTGTTAAAATGAGTCGGGATGGTTTCACAGAAAGAAACTCCTTGCATCTCCGAACTCTAACTTTCATCCAAGCCCTCACTGAGAGACTGACAGGACTACTTAAAACTCCTGTCCCATGCCAAAGAGTACTACCCTCCATAAGAGACAAAAACAAAAATTAAAAATTCTGACACTTTTCTGCCATCCTCAGGGGACGAAAGGCAAAGAATGACTGGGAGATGAGGGGAGTGGGAGGAGTATTTAAGTCTTTGGCTGGGTTGTCTTTGCCTCCTCCTGGTGGCCAGGTTCATATTTCCCAAAAGTAATGTATACAGCTGTGGACTCTCCATTTAAGAAGAAAAATAAATTATTCTGCATGGAAGAACATCTAAGACTTAAAATGGGGAAGACATAACAGGTTTGAAAATTACTTGAAACGAAATATAGGGAAAGGATTTAAACAAGGAGAGCGTTTTTCACAAATGTAACATATGCACAGGCCAAGCAAGCATCTTCCTCTACACCATGGTCCAATGCAATGTGCAACCAACTGAAGATACCTTAGGTGTATAAATATTATTTATAGAATATTCAATAGTGAATCCACATAGCCTTATCAATAACAAAATAATATTAAATTGTATAGTTTTATATATATATATATATATATATATATATATATATATATATATATAAAACACAGAAGGGGACAGCACTCTCAGGCCGGACCAGGTACACATTCCATGACCCTGTAACATGAACAGCCCTGGGTGCACTATAGCACTCTCAGGAAGCTGCACTGTCCACAGAGTCATAGGCAGTTAACCCCAGACAAGTCCCAAAAGAATAGGGCCCTCAATTCCCCCTGTTTTTTCTGTAAAATTTTGTCATATTGTTTCTCCATTGTACTGTTATCCTTGTACGCATGGGCAGCGCTGCGGAATCTGTTGGCGCTTTATAAATAAAGAATAATAATAGAAGGGAAAATTACAAAACAAACAAATAAATATAACACACAGAGAAAGTTCAGCACTCACAAGTTCACAACTAAGGTAAAAAGTAAAAATGGAAGAGTTAGTTAACGTCAATGTCTCTTCCAAAAACCTGTTTTTCTAAACAGCCACACAATGCAGGCTCACAATCCAGCAAACTAGGAAAAATGAAGGGTGCACAGGCTTATGTAATCACCCTAGACATATACAAAACACGGAAGGGGACAGCACTCTCAGGCCGGACCGGTAACACATCCCATGACCCTGTAACATGCACAGCCCTGGGTGCACAATAGCACTCTCAGGAAGCTGCACCGTGCACAGAGTCACAGGCAGTTAACTGTATATAAAACAAAGATCCTATAACATCTTAGCAGTTATAAAGCATAAGGAATAATAGTTTAGTTAAAAGCAGGAATGTAAAGCTTAGGAGCCGGCCCAGGGTTCAGCACCCTGGCTAGCGCTTGCTTATTGTGGCTAATCGAGGTTCTGAACAAAAAATGGGCTGGCTCCTAAGCTTTACGTTCCTGCTTTTTAAATAAAGATAGCAAGAGAACGAAGAAAAAGTGATAATATGAGTAAATTAGAAAGTTGCTTAAAATTGCATGCTCTATCTGAATCATTAAAGAATAAATTTGCGGGTTATTCATTAAGAAGCAAATAAAGAATGTTAGACGTAACTATTTACTAACAAGTTTGGAGTGTGTTGCAGATTGTTTTCCTTACTCCATAATTTTTTGCAGGTATACAATCATTTGTATTTTTTTTTTAGCATTTAAAGGGCCATTAAACTTACAAAATAATGTTATATAATTCTCCACATAGTGCAGAATTATATAACATTATCTTAGTGGCAGCTTTCTAATTCAAAGGGAATGCAAGATTTTTTATTCCAAAGTTGTACTTACCTGGTCTCCGCTCCAGGCTCTACTAAGCAGGTCTTGTTTTTCAAAAGCGCTTTGCAGGCTGGTAGCGGGAGCGAGCTACATTCAGTTCAATGGCGCAATCGTGCGCGCTGTAACTAAACTAAAGCGCTTTTTAAAAACAAGACCTGCTTAGTAGAGCCTGGAGCGGAGACCAGGTAACTACAACTTTGGAATAAAAAATCTCTCAATCGATTTGAATTAGAAAGGTGATGCTGAGATAATGTTATATAATTCTGCATTATGTGGAAAATTATATAACATAATTTTGTAACTTTAATGGCCCTTTGAAGTAATGGTAAATCCTAGCATTTTTGAAACACTAGGATTTACCACTGCACAAATAAAGGGGACTTTCAGTCATGAAGCATTAAATACTTCATGCTAAAAGTTCCTTTATTTGTTTGCAGTGTATGCTGCGCTGAGTGCTTCAGGCTGCCGCTATTTTTCAATGAGGTGATCTTAGCCAATAGCGTTTTAATCTATTTTACAACTTGTGTTTTGATGTCATATATGAAACACTAGCTTATGTTTACATTATAGCTCTATTAAAAATATTTGAAAAAACAAGAATTATGCTTACCTGATAAATCTATTTCTTTCCGGATATGGTGAGTCCACGGATTCATCAATTACTGTTGGGAATATCACTCCTGGCCAGCAGGAGCAGGCAAAGAGCACCACAGCCAAGCTGTTAAAGGGCCATGATACCCAAATGTTTAAACACTTGAAAGCTGTAAAAAGCTGACTAGAAAATATCACCTGAACATCTCTATGTAAAAAAGAAAGATATTTTACCTCAAAATGTCCTAAGTATTCACACCTCGTTGCAAAGGACTTTAAGCAGCAAATCAGTATTTAAACCTGGGGTTAATTCCCCATGTATTAATACTAAGTGACTAGTAGCTTCAAACTGGGTGCATTGCACATTTATCAGCTCATTCCAAGTACATAGGGTATAACACCCACACAAGCTACAAGGGGGTCAAACCTGAACATTAGAGCTGTATTGATCCACTACAACTCCACATTATTCAGTGGCTCTTGTGTTTAATAATAAATTTAAGAAGCTTTACAAATAACATAATTAATAAATAAAATAAAGTATTCTTTTATTTATAACAAACTATTTGAGTTAAAAACCTTTCTACTAAAGAATGTATCAATATGCAACAAGTTGATACAATCTAACTCAAGTAATTGTTAAGCACAATAATACTACCTACCGTACTATATTGGACTCACCGTAATCAGGCTGTTCAACAATTCTCAGCATCTGAGTGTGTTTTAAAGTAATTTTCCAGTATTTTATATATTATTTTTGATTTAATAAAAGTTATGTTTTAACGTAGAGCACGTACACTCACTCAATAATCAGCAACTCTGATTTGCCTCACGTAATAGAGTCTTTTTATTACTTATTGATGCACCCCATATTAACCCTTTGAGTGCTATACATGTAGTCTGTCTAGTTAGAGCCTCTCTCTATTATATGCTTTATATGTTGAATACTACATAGCACCTATTCTAGCTAACTAAATTTGAAAGGGAACAGTTCCCATATTTCAGTAATAGTGATCCAGGGTTAAAAAGAAATATTGAGTATAAAAGAAATACTTGCATAGCAGTGCCGTTGATACCCCCCTCTTTCCAGAACGTCTGTATACAACCTGGGTACCAGGTTCTCTTATCAACAGAGCACACTATAAAACTAAAATCAGACCTATTTTACATTATGTCTTCCAAATGGGAAACAGATAGAGCATCCAGGCAACAAAAAAGAGAAACTGATTTAAATTCTGTTTTTGAAAATCCACAAGCAAACACCTCAAACATCCCAGATTCCATGAATCAAACCTTAAAGGAAATTCATAAATTAATGTACAAACAGGATAAAGCGTGGTGGAACCACCACTTTTTTGAAAAGTATATTGAGCTTAATTTGATCCCCAGAGGACTAAGAATCCAACTGTTTCCAGCTTTTGAATTTAAAAACCCTGAACACAGTTCAGAATGGGAGCAAGCCCTCTCAGAGTGCTCACCCAAATTAATGCAGATACTAATCAAGCATGATAAGGCTGAATATGACATCCTTGAGAATAAAATTCAGGAACTTAACATCAAATTACAAGATTTTGAAAAACTAAAAGAATTTGAGTCACTTTATAAGCAATACCAAAAAGAACTAGACAAATATGAAGAGGAAATCAAATCAACAAAACAGGGAAAACTATCTAGAGACAAAGAAGACTATGCTAATAACAAAGTATATAAATGGAAAAAGAAGTTTAATGTAAATACCAATAAACCCTCAAGGGTGAATATTGTACAAAGCGATGTCTCAGACACTGAAGGAGAAGAGTCAGAGACACATGAATCTGATAGTGAACCATCGATCCCAGTAACAGACAGCCACATGAGAATCACGAGGGGTAAAAGGAAAGATTTTTTAGGAGGAAAGGCCTCTTCAAGCTTAGACACACCAGAAGAGGCAGGGGAAAAGGCAAAAAGACACAACAAAAGCCAACCACACAACAGAACACACAAGAAGGGTTGGAAATCATACCAGAGACCCCCAAGTCCCTTCTCTCAAATGAAATAGACTCCTTAAGAATCATTAACTTATCCTCTAAACTCCTAACAAAAGATCACACAGAGGTTCTCACGAAAGGTATGACTTTTTGTCCTACCCGTGTAATGGACAGATTTGAAACTATCAAGGATATTCAGCTATTCCTTCGAAAGATTGCTTTAAAAAGATTCCATCTAACCAAAACTCAAATGAATGGAAATAATTCAGAAACATTCTCAGAGGAAGAAAGAACCACTTTGGAAAACTTAGAGACTCTCCTTTCTGAAAGTGAAATGCAAACTACAATTGAAGCAGGAGACAATTGGAGAAACAAAATTAAAAACAAATCCTCCTTCATGCCCAAAATGTGTTCTCAGTTACAAGTTTTCAATGATATAGTCTGTGAAAAAATAATGTCAATCCCTGAAAACAACAAAAATGCCAATCAGAATCTAACACCTAATGAACGCAAAGCCTTAAAAGATATGCAATCTTGGCAAGATGTCATCATAAAAAATTCTGATAAGGGGGGCAATATTGTCTTATGGCCTATGAACATGTACAGATTGGAGACAGATAAACAACTTCGAGATCAAAGATGCTATTCAAAATTGGGGTACAACCCAACCCAAGAATATCTATCTAAGTACATTAACTTAATACAAGGGGCTAAAAATGATAATATCATTAATAATAAAGAGTACACTTTTCTAAAAGTCACAAACCCTACAGTAGCCACTTTTTATTTAATCCCGAAAGTACATAAAAATAAACATCACCCCCCGGGCCGACCAATTGTTTCAGGGATAAATAGTCTTACTGAAAAAGCAAGTCAATTTGTAGACTACAGACTGAGAAACTATTTAACACAAATTACATCTTATGTTCAAGATACCACAGATGTATTAACACGACTGGAAAATATTCACATCTCGCCTAAAACATGGTTGGTGACAGCAGATGTGGAATCATTATATACATGTATCGAACATGAACTGGGCCTGGAAGCAGTTAGATGGTTTCTAACTATGGGGTCAGAGGAAGACATGCTACATGATGAGTTTATTTTACATCTACTACAGTTTGTACTTAAACATAATTATTTCACCTTTAATAATGGTTTCTTTCTACAAAAGAGAGGAACCGTGATGGGTACTGCTTGTGCTCCCACCTACGCCAATCTATTTCTAGGCTGGTGGGAACAAAAATATGTCTTTGCTGATACAAATTCACATTTCCTAGACAAAATTCCCCTCTGGATACGGTTCATAGATGACATACTATTCCTTTGGGAGGGCACTAAGAATGAGCTAGATCTATTTCTCCAAAATCTCAACAAGAATGGGCTGAATATTAAATTAACTCATGAGACCAGCCTTACCAAAATAAACTTTCTGGATTTAGAGATTAGTAAAACCTCAGAAGGACTACTATCAATGGATGTTCACAGAAAACCAACAGCAACAAACAGTGTCTTACACAGCACAAGCGCACATGCGCCAAACACTATACAAGCCCTACCGGTGGGTGAATTCCTCAGAATGAGGAGAAACTGCTCTTCAGATACCAACTATAACAAAAGAGCAAAAGAACTGACAACAAGACTGTTGGCCAGAGGATACAGCAAAAGAGCAATAAAAAGAGCAGAACATCGTGCAAGATGCACAGATAGGAACGAGCTCCTACAGAAAAAACAAAAATCCAAACAAGACAATATCAGATTCATCTCTACATACAATCCAGCAAGTTCACAAATTAGAAACATCTTACAAGAAAATTGGCACATTCTACTATCAGATCCTATCCTAAAGGAAACTTTAGGACCTAAAGTCCAAACAGGTTACAGGAGAAGTAGCAATCTTAAAGATCTAATTAGCCCAAGTCATCTGCAAAGTAAAAAAACAACAACAGCATTTACTAAAGGATCCTTCAAGTGTGGTACATGTTCAACATGTTGTTTTATGTTGAAAACACACAAAGTACAGGACCGATTCAATAAAAGCCATTCAATAAATTCACACATAAATTGCCAAACAGAGGGGATAATTTATGCATTAAAATGTACATGCAATCTATTTTACATAGGCATGTCCACAAGAAAAATAAGAATAAGACTGCAAGAGCATCTTAGGAACATAAAGAATGCAGTAAAAGACCTACGAGCAGGAAAACAAATAACTTCAGTGGCAAGACATTTCATGAATAAACACAATTGTAGACAAAGTGATCTGAAATGTTTTGGGCTACAAAAAATCAAACTGAGTATCAGAGGTGGAAATCTGGAAAATAAACTACTACAAGCTGAAAGTAGATGGATTTTCTTAATGAACTCAGTTCAACCCTCAGGTCTCAATGAGAACAACAACTTCTCCTCCTTCCTTTAACCATAACATATATGGCAAGACATATATATCCCTATTGGACCCCAGTTTCTCTAAATAATAAAAATCTTTTGCTTTGATGTCTGTATAAATCTTAGTTAAACAGTGAGTTAAACACTAAAATAATATATCTCAATTAGAAAGGTTTGAAAACATCAGAAAATTGTATATATTTATATACACACCATATACATATATATCAGAAATAGAAGAAAAGGGAATAAGGTCTAAAAGATCCAAAATCAATACCAGATTTATGAATTTTACAATAAAAATACCAAAATCTTCTATATCATCTTCTAAAATAACAATGTTCATTACGGATATTGATACTGCAGTATTAGATAGAATTTACTTAATCAATCTCCTGTCACTTGAAATGTAACCTTCACTTTAGCACCTTATCAAACTATTTACACTATTATTTTAAAACTAACTCATTAGGTTTTCACTACATTTTAGTATTACCACTTAATTACACAAGTTTCTAATAAACTGTGCATCACTGAAGTTTTGAGGTCAGCACAAATAGAAGTTCATACAATTTGATACACACTTCTACTACACATCAACAATTGTTAAGTCAGCACAATATTAATGTATAAAGAAACACAATTGATCTCAGAGTAGAAAATACTGTTTACTTTATTATTATTTTTCCCTAAAATCATCCCAAAACACAATAAAAAAAAACGCGGAATTAATGTTGTTAATATATAATGTAATACACCATAATAGGTTTTTCACATCACAAGTTTAGAAATTTATAACTTTGGAATGATGAGGAGATTGAATAGAATGATTATAACACATTTGATACGCAACCATCATATTATATATAGGCATATATGATGTCTGAGTTAATAAAGGTTTGGGAACCATCTTTGTAATACTCTCCCCCCCTCTTTTTCCCTAACCTATCACTCTCACAATGCGGACAGTGAAAAGTGTCTTGCTACATAGATTTGCAGCTCTCCGAGTTGCATTACACAGACAAGTGATCAGAACGATAGCATACTAGACTCAACTATGCATTGTAATACGGTCCAATAGACTAATTGTAATTGGAAGTTCGGAGGATGACGTCATTAGAAAGGAGGGACTAGTGCACCCTTAAGAACCAGTGAGTGAGCGGCGCGCTCACCCTTTGAAAAAGCCGTTAGGGCGAAACATGTCAGGGACGTTAGGGAAATGGTGAGGAGTCCTGGAGCTCCTGTATTTTTAGATTAGCCTCAGTATGCTATAATGCTGAAATGTTAGACCTGATTTGATTTACTTATCATTTGTAATTGTAGGTACTGAGCCTCAGTTATATTAAGATAGCATTTAACCGTATATGCTAAACTTTTAGTAGTGGAGTTTATTTTTCAATTTAAGCTCAATATTTGGAAGTGGGGCTCACTTGTACTTGAAACGATAGTGATAAGAGCTATCATTCTATACAACCGGTTGCTTTATATAATGAGCAACGCTGATTGCAGACTATATGTGGATAGCTTTACTAGGCAATAGGTATGAGTTAACACATGTACCGGTAACCAGCTATCCACATATCAGTGGGGCTTATATACCAGCACTATTAGAGTTTAACATTGGACAGGAGGTTTAATCTTTGATTGATACGCTTCACAACTAGCAACCACTGTTCACAACTTTATGTGTAATAACAGTATAACCACACTAACTAAACTTTAATGAGTAACGGTTAAGGGCTGATACAACTAAGAGCTTTAATCTATTCACATGCACAGCGGGTAAAACATACTCACAGCGTATGAGAAAGATCAAATCAGCGGTGTTGAGCTTTCAGTATCACAAACGGATATTGTTCCTATACATATGTGTATAACTGTTACGCCAAACACATAAGTTCATGATAAGCTGGTGGGTTAACACACTCACAGCACAAGAGGAAGATCAAATTAGCTGTGTTGAGCTCTTAATATAATAAACAGATACTGCTCCCATATATATGTGCACAACTGTTACGCCTAACACACAAGTTTATGGTACTGTTGATGTTTTGAACTATATACAAACCCACAGTTTCCAGCTGATCTGGAATAGTCTGCAAACTGTATATGTATTGAATTTTTTATAAAACCAGTGAGCATTAGACTGATATCCAAATATTTAAACCTGGGGTTAATTCCCCATGTATTAATACTAAGTGACTAGTAGCTTCAAACTGGGTGCATTGCACATTTATCAGCTCATTCCAAGTACATAGGGTATAACACCCACACAAGCTACAAGGGGGTCATACCTGAATATTAAAGCTGTATTGATCCACTACAACTCCACATTATTCAGTGGCTCTTGTGTTTAATAATAAATTTAAGAAGCTTTACAAATAACATAATTAATAAATAAAATAAAGTATTCTTTTATTTATAACAAACTATTTGAGTTAAAAACCTTTCTACTAAAGAACGTATCAATATGCAACAAGTTGATACAATCTAACTCAAGTAATTGTTAAGCACAATAATACTACCTACCGTACTATATTGAACTCACCGTAATCAGGCTGTTCAACAATTCTCAGCATCTGAGTGTGTTTTAAAGTAATTTTCCAGTATTTTATATATTATTTTTGATTTAATAAAAGTTATGTTTTAACGTAGAGCACGTACACTCACTCAATAATCAGCAACTCTGATTTGCCTCACGTAATAGAGTCTTTTTATTACTTATTGATGCACCCCATATTAACCCTTTGAGTGCTATACATGTAGTCTGTCTAGTTAGAGCCTCTCTCTACTATATGCTTTATATGTTGAATACTACATAGCACCTATTCTAGCTAACTAAATTTGAAAGGGAACAGTTCCCATATTTCACTAATAGCGATACAGGGTTAAAAAGAAATATTGAGTATAAAAGAAATACTTGCATAGCAGTGCCGTTGATACCCCCCTCTTTCCAGAACAGCAAATCAGTATGTCTGTCCCGGGACAGGCAAGGGAGTGAGCCTCATGCACACTCATGTTATTTCCCCATTCAGTTTAAGGAAGTTTACTATGAAATCTCATGAGAGTTAAGTCAAATATCATGAGATCACAGTAAAAGAGTTCATGACCTCAGCACTGTTGATCCTGATTGGCTGCAGTTCATGTCTTCATTTTTTTTTACCTGCAGCTGGACAGCAGCTAAAGTATAACTTTTTTTTCAAATTTTATTATTTTGAACAAAAGGTGCAATGACAAAACTTTCAAAACATTTTCAAAAGTCAATATACATGTGTAGAGCACATTATCAAAGTACAAAAAAACAGGTACAATAGTTCTCAATGTGGCAGATACAATTCAAGGATGCCTGTCCTAAGTTGTCTACAGATCTATCTTTAGAATATACTGTAGTGAACCTAGTAAAACTAGAATATAAACTTTTTGGTGAAGAATTGGTTATGGCGAATGTCGCCACATTTTAATTACATCAACAGCTCATTATTGGTTGTACTTACACAAAGTTAGAAATAAACAGGAATGGAACTCTCGTCCAAATACAACCCACTACAAATGGTAATACAAGCGAGCATTATGTTAATGCTATCTTTTAATAATAAATAAGGTACCCTTGCAGGGAGAGGGAATGCACTAAAGTATAACTTCTTACACAGCACTTACTCTGGTGAGCTGAGGAAATTGTGAGGTAAAATATCTTCCTTTTTTACATATAGATGCTCAGGTGATATTTTCCTTTTTACAGTTATATTGCATCAGTTTCAAGTGATTTAGCATATGAGTATTATGTCCCTTTAAGTATCACTCCCCTTCCCACAAACCCCAGTCATTCGACCAAAGGTAAATTGAGAAAAAAAAGAGAAACACAAGGTGTAGATGTGCCTGAGGTTCAGTCAAAATATAACTGTCTTAAAATAAAGGGCGTGGCCGTGGACTCACCATATCCGGAAAGAAATAGATTTATCAGGTAAGTATAAATCTTGTTTTCTTTCCTAAGATATGGTGAGTCCACGGATTCATCAATTACTGTTGGGAATCAATACCCAAGCTAGAGGACACAGATGAATAGGGAGGGACCAGACAGACAGACCTAAACAGAAGGCACCACCGCTTGAAGAACTTTTCTCCCAAAAGAAGCCTCAGCCGAGACACAAGTATCGAATTTGGACTACAGAAGCTTAATTTTTGAAACCCCAAGAAGAAGAAACAGCTCTAGTGGAATGAGCCGTAATTCTCTCAGGAGGCTACTGACCAGCAGTCTCATAAGCAAAATGAATTAAATTTCTCAACCAGAGGGAAAGATAAGTAACAGAAGCTTTCTGCCCCTCATGATTCCAAGAGAAAAAAACAAACAGGGCAGAAGACTGGCGAAAATCCTAGACGCCTGAAAATAAAAAGCATGCACAACATCCAAGTTGTACAACAAACGTTCCTTATGATAAGAAGGACTAGGACATAGAGAAGGAACAACAATTTCCTGATTAATATTGCTGTCCAAAATCACTTTTAGGAAGGAAACCTAACTTAGAAAGAAGAACCGCCTTATCGGCAAGAAAGATAAGGTGAATCACACAGCAAGCTGAGAATTCCGAGACTCTCAGAGCAGAAGAGATAGCAACAAGAAACAAAACCTTCCAAGATAACAATCTAATATCTGTGAAATGCAATGGCTCAAAAGAAGCCAGCTGCAAAAACCTTGAGAACAAGGTTAAGGCTCCAAGGAGGAGTAACAGACTTAAACACAGGCCTGATTCTGACCAAGGCCTGACAAAATGATTGCACATCTGCCACGTTCGACAGATGCTTAAGAGGCTAAAAAGATGCAGAAATATGACCCTTCAGAGTACTGATTGACAAACCCTTCTCCAGACCTTCCTGTAGAAAAGATAAAATCTTAGGAATCCTGACCCTACTCCAAGAGTAGCCCTTGGATTCACACCAAGAAAGATATTTGTGCCATAGTTTATGGTAAATCATTCTAGTAACAGGCTTGCGGGCCTGAATCATGGTCTTAATGACCGACTCAGAAAAACCACGCTTAGACAGGACTAAGCGTTCAAACTCCAAGCAGTCAGCTTAAGAGAAACGAGATTTGGATAAAGGAAAGGACCCCGATCAGAAGGTCCTTCCTCATAGACAGTCTTCAAGGTGGGAGAGACGACATCTCCACTAGGTCTGCATACCAACTCCTGCAAGGCCACGCAAAGACTATTAGAATCACCAACGTTCTCTCCTGTGTGATACGAGCAATGACTCGTGAAAGGAGAGCAAACAGAGGAAACAGGTAACCTAGCCTGAAATCCCAAGGGACCACCAGAGCCCCTATAAGAGCAGCCTGTGGATCCCTTGACCCTTACCTTGGCATGCTGCTGAAACTCCATCAGATCCAACTCCAGCACCCCCCATGAGAGGGTTAAGTTAGAGAACACTTCTGGGTGGAGTCCCCACTGCCCCGGATGAAAAGTCTGTCTGCTCAGGAATCCGCTTCCCGGATGTCCACTCCTGGAATGTGGATAGCAGATAGACAGCAATTGTGAGTATCCGCCCACCAAATAATCCGAAACACCTCCTTCATGGTAAAGGAACTCTGAGTTCCCCCTAGGTGGATGATGTAAGCCACTGAGATTATGTTGTCTGACTAGAAGCTGACAAACCAGGCTAAGGACAGCAGAGGCCAAGCCGTCAGCATTGTCAATCACTCAACTCCAAGATGTTATAAGGGGAGAGCAGACTCCTCCCGAGTCCATAGTCCCTGCGCCTTTAACGAGACCCAGACTGCTCCCCAGCCCAGCAGGCTGATGTCCATGGTCACAACCACCCAGGAAGATCTCAGAAAGCATGGTCCCTGAGACATATGTTCCTGAGAAAACCACCACGGAAGAGAGTCTCTTGACGACTGATCTAGATCTATCCTCTGAGACAGAGCCGTATGATCCCCATTCCATTGACAGACCATGCATAACTGCAGAGCGCCCAAATGGAATTGAGCAAAGGGAATGATGTCCATGGAAGCAACCATCAGACAAATCACCTCCATACACTCAACCACTGATGGCCAAACAGTAGACTGGAGAGAGAGAGGCCAAGAAGAAAGAATTTTAGCTTTTCTGACCACTGTCAGAAAAAAATTCATTGATGGGGAATCTATTATGGTCCCTAAGAAACCCATCCTTGTAGCTGGAACAAGGGAACTCTTCCCAAATTCACTTTCCCTCCATGGGAACTGTGTGAGAGTTAGCTTGTTGAAAAGATGGTGCCTGAACCATTATGTTGTCCAGGAAGGGCACCACAGCAATTCCCCAAAACCAGAGAGCCCCCATTGGGAAAGCCTTAGGGAAGAGCCACAAACTGAAACTGTTTGTAAAAAAACAAAACTCAGGAACTTGAAATGTGCATCCCCCAGGTTTATGGTCACCATGAACTGACCCTCTTGAACCAAGGAGGAAAGGAAACACTGGATTCCATTTTGAAGGATTATACCCAGCTTGATGAGACACATTAGGTCTACCATAGGACGAACAATTCCCTCTTTTTGGGGAATCACAAACAGAAATTAATCGAATCCTAGAACCTGTTCCCTAACAGGAGTTGGAACTATCACTCACAGGGAAGAAAGGTCCTTAACACACTTCAAAACGCCTCACTGTTATCTGTCTGCAGATAAAATTAAGTGGAAGAACCTGTCACTGAAAGGAAGGAATGAAATACTATGTCTGTGGCATATCTGGGAAATCTTGTATCTATGTTTGAAGACAAACAGAGAAATCAACCCCTCAATTGGACCGATCCCAAATTGAGGGCAAACTCCTTTAGGACTATTCATCTTGTCTAGTGGTAGAAAAGACCCTTTTCCACCCTTATATCAGAAATATTTCTGTCAGATCAGGACCAAATTATGTCTTACCCTTGCAAGGAAGCGCCAGAAACTTAGACTCAGAGGAAAATCCACTGACCAAGAACATAGACCCAATGCCCCATGGTTTGGCATAGCAAAGCCAGATATCTTAGCTCCCGGCTAAAAGTTCTGCATGGTAGCATCAGAATAACAGAAATGGTTAGTCTGAGAGTCTAACTTCTGTACTCGATCTCCTCTATAAAGGAGTTCCTACCAAATTGAAATCAGACAAGGCGTCGCACCATAAGATGCAGCACTTGACATAGTTGCAATAAAACTTCCATTGAAGCCCCTAGATCCTTGAATCCTGAACAGAACATCTATCCTCTCTAGGAATCGCAGTTCTTTTAGCCAGAGTAGAAGTGCCCTACTATTTTAGGCACCATGCGTCACAATATTTAATCGAGACAGAGACAGGAAAATCTTTGTAAAGACAGGGGACGGGGAAAAAAAAATCCCAAACTTATCCCATTCCCGTGACAAATCTCCTAGCATGTACAGGAAAGCACATCCACAAAGGAAGTAACCTCTACCATTTATTAAGTTGACTAAGAGTTCTTTGAGTTGACAACGACAGGCATGTGGGAGTCACTCCAGTAACTAAAACCTCCTTTAACAATACACAAGGTGATTAAGCATACATCTAAAGGAACCACTTCAGCATAAGATGAAGGAATTATACTGTCCGAATCTGAGATTTTACCCTCAGAAACTACCAGCATATCCTCCTCATAGACTTATGAGGAAGGGCAACCTGTGTAGTAACATGTGGAACAGAAACCTTACTATCTGAATCTCTAATATTCCTCTTGTGCTTCCCCATTAGTATAGAAAAAAGCAGACAATGCCGCAGATATCACAGAAGACACCTGAGCAAAAAAGAAAATTCTGCAAGCAAATAAGCTCCTCCAGGAGACTGAGAGGAAAATGCAAGGCATAAAGGTTTGGTACATTAGAGGAGAAAACTGTGGCATTGCTTAAACAGCATCCTGAGAGACATAATATGGGTCAATCTTTTACATAATATAGAAACAGAGCTCTAATTCCGTGAGAAGGCTCACATAAATACGCACAAAACATAAATACGCACAAAACATAAAACACCATCAAGGTTGTGCTGCCATTTTAAAAAATCTTAAATTGCCTTGGAAGTAATAGGAAATATTATCCACAGGAAACAAGTTCCGAAAGCATGACAGAATTGCTCAAACCTGATTTATTAAGGTATATAAGTAAAAACACAGTGATGCTCAATAAATCTGCTTTTCACTATAGCGAAGTTTAAATGCAAAGCACAGCTCTAAGAACAAGGGACGATTAAGCTAAGTGACTGCTTTGTGTTATATGAAGAATAGCCCCTTAAACTATATGCACTCCGCACTCCAGACCACAGTCCGCATCGCCTCTCCGTTCTGAGACGGATACAGAGGCAGAAAATGGCGCAGCTCCGATCTCCATTAGAAGGCGGAGTTACATACTGAGGAGAAGAAGCGCGAATAACACAATAACGGAGAACTTCTCTGATCTGGAACACATAAACCAGCAGTCTCATCGAAGTCCCCACCATAAAATACACCCATCAATCGTCCAGTGCATTTCTCCTTTCTAGAAACTGTGCATAAAGCGTACAGTCTCAGAGTGAAAATGTACAAGAGGGCTGAGCAAAATAGCCCTAACATACCAATAATTTTTTTTTCCAAAAATATTTTATTTTGTGAAATATAAACATAGTGCATAAACATTTGGCATCGTTACAAGATTGTATACATTTACCGCTATATATGCTGTACGCACACAGCGCGGTTAGCATAAAATGAGAAGGTAAGCGATGCGTGTTGAAGGATATCATAAAAGTAAGGGAAAAAGAATAAAGAACTAAGAAAAGAAAGAAAAAAGAAGAGAAAACAAAACACACTGTGCTGCCCAACCTATATGAATATGCAAGTATCATGTGTATTGCTTCAATTCCCAATATCTTGGTCTAATATGCATAAAATGAATTACTTTACTGCATATAGTAGTTGATTTAGTTTCACGGACCAAATTTATCCTTTACATAGCCTTCCCATATTATCTTAATTTGCAAATATCTATCTAACTTGCGCTGCTTGAGATAATGATATTCTTTCAGAGAGATAGAATGGTTACACTCCTGCACCCATTGAGCCATTGAGCCACAGACGGGACATTGGGGCTTTTCTCCTGGTTCTGTGTAATGGTGGGTATAGATAGCTCTTTGAGGAAAGAATCTATTAGGGCTGCATGTGTTGTGTCCTCAGGGAGGTCCTCTGGGAAGTTATATAGAGATTCGTAGTATGTACGGAATGCTTCGGATATGTCGGAAGTAGAGTAGGCTGTATCTTTGCCTGGTCTATTTATAGATAGGATATAGGACCTATTTGTTCGCCTTCTGAGCTTGCTTGCTAGTAGTCTACTACACCTATTGTCGCTGGCATAGTGACTTTGTTGTAGCTTGAGTGCGAGTTGTTTACAGTCTCTATCTAATAATGTATTGACTCTCTAAGTGTCTGTAGTTCCTTTTTCAGAGTTTCATCTGTGGGCGAGACCCTAAGTCTCTCCTCCACAGTAGTGATGGCCGACAATGCGCTCTGGAGTGCGGCGCGTTGTTGTTTGTAGTCATGAGATTGTATACTAATAAAGTCACCCCTAATTGTACTCTTGTGAGCCTCCCAAATAAGTCTAAGTCAGGTATGGAGGAAATGTTTAAGTTGAAGTATTCCTGCAGTCTAGTCTCGATTTTTTCTTGGTACAGTGGGTGATCTAATAAATCATTATTTAATTTCCACACATACGTGGAATGTGGGGCAGACGGCCATTTGACTGTACAACTCACCATGGAGTGATCCATCCAACCTGTAGGGGATATTCTTGAGCTAGTTGTTAGGGATAAGCAAGACAGATCTAAAAATATATAATCAATACGGGAGAAGCGGGAGTGGGGGAAGGAAAAAAAATGTATATTGACGTTCTAACATATGGTGTATCCTCCATACATCATGTATTGCTAAATCCCTGATGTGTTGTTTGACTCTATATGTTACTCTGTTTGGTGTAGAGGAAAGTCCTGTTGATGTGTCTAGTGCAGTGTTGATGGAGACGTTAAGGTCCCCTCCCAGTATCAACAAGCCTTTCTTGTTCTCCAACAAAGTGTCAGAGAAACGTTTAAAAAAGTGGTCCTGCTGGACATTGGGGGCATATACACAGGCTAGCATGACCATTGTGTTATATAGTTTGCCAACTAATATCAAATACCTACCCTCCTTGTCTTGTATTAAATTAAACAAAGTAAAAGGGATGCCATTCCTTATTAGTATTCCTACACAGTTAGTTTTATTATGGTTAGATGAGTAAAATGTCTCGCCAAATTTATATTTAAACGTTTTGGGCTCTTTCTTATGTATGAAGTGGGTCTCTTGTACTAAGATTATATCTTTGAAGATACCAATAACATTTTTAATACTGCAATGTCAAAAATAAAATTTTAATAGAATTGCAGTAACAGTTCAAAGCATTAAGGCAGGTTAACCCCTTCAAGATCTATCCTATCAAAATGAGGGCTAAAACACCATTAAGAGTTATTGAGCAGTCTCTCTCACATACATATAAGTACCTGCCCCTGCTCTTAAGATATCCTTACTAAGAATATACTGAGTCCCAAGATACTGCAGATATCTAATAAAGTGCCAGATCTCCACCCTAGAAGACAGAAAGGCACTTTACCTGCATCTAGCCGTCGGGAAGGAGGACAGCTTACTCAGCGTGAGAGGATGCAAGTCCTCACAGGGGCCTGTAGAAAAAGAAAGCACAGAGTAAGCCTACCTTGGCTTTCTATATCAGGGCAGCAAAGTGTTAGGAAAACACAGCAAGGCCCACCTTACAAGTTCCTAACTGCTTTAAAGCCACCACTGCCCTACCGAAGAGACTAACGTGGAGTACGGCTATACCCAATCTTGAGCGGAAAGGTCAGAGTAAACCTACTCTGGCTTTCAAAATAATAAAATCTTGATTGAAGTGAAATAAATCCAATCTTCTTCAGACATCAAAAACTTTACCTCCTCCATGAACAGAGGCAAAGAGAATGACTGGGGTTTGTGGGAAAGGGAGTGATACTTAACAGCTTGGCTGTGATGCTTTTTGCCTCCTCCTGCTGGCCAGGAGTGATATTCCCAAAAGTAATTGATGAATCCGTGGAAATAGGAAATATATATATATATACTCAAATATACTGAAACATTTTTAACACATTGCAGATAACTATAACATTGAAAGCCCCTTAAAAGGAACCTTCATTTTGGCAAGCACTGGGGAACTGTTTTGTGTTTTACCTTTTTGCTTATTTAGTCTGGTTGTTCCTATGCTCCATTTGCACACATTAAACTTACACAACATAATCAGTGCCATAAAACATGTTTATTAATACAGTAATAATAATACCATATGTACCACAGCAAAACCAGAGGGGATGAAGTGGGAGGAAGCCTGGGACAACTATGTCAGATGCTGGTTACCACCCTTCCCTCATATAACAGAGGAAGTAATGAGTGGTGGCATGGTGTCTAGTACAAAAACACACCCACACGCCAAGTAAATGACCCAACCTATGAATGCTTCTTTGCATTTCAACACCATTGGTTCTGAGGACAAATATTAGGGAATAGAACTTCTATCCTTTCATTGTTTGACCACCTCAGACTTTAACAAGTTTTATATATAGCTATAGATATATATATATATATTTATGTTATAACACTGCTGCTCTTGTTCATGTATACTGAATGTGTTCTTATATAAATATAAATATGGATTTATGGTATTAAAAGCATTCAGAATAAAACATTTCAAAGTAATACTATTTCGGTAATCCCTCCCTCCAAAGGGCAGTTGTGTACTGTGTGTAATTAAATGTGACTGTAGGAATGTGTCAGTGAGTGTACTGGCAGTGTCACTTGAGCGTATATATGTGTTTCAGTCAGAGCAGTGTCAAATGCAAGTATGTCAGCACACTATAAATATGTGAGAGTAAATACAGTTTGATAATGATGTTAACCAAGTGCATACGCTGCAAAGGTAAATGTATTTTCTGTATGTATGTATCTGCCCAAGTGTGCTGGGAGGGAGCAAGGGAAGGGTATAACACTGAGAGTTCAAGCTTCTTAAACGGAGCCTTGCGGTCAGTTCTATTGCACACAGACAGAAGGGATGTGGACATCAGGGGAAAACTTCCTTTAGTGCTGCTCAAGCAGCCGCAGTGTCTGAGCCAGTCCCTGGGCTGTGCCAAATGCCAGGTACTGACAGCAGAGCCAATCCTCCAGACTCACCCCTCCCTCCTTCTCCAGTGCCCGCTCAGCAAGCTTAATCAGCAGTAGTGTCCTCTTCACTTCCAACCAGCCATGCAGGGCACCAGGACCATGGAGCATATCTTCCCTTGGCCCCCATATCAGACATCGTAGTGCAGCTTTAGCTTGTCCCACCTGCAGCCTGTCTGAAGGACTGTGTTGCAATAGCAGTCCTGCAAGCCTACTCAGGCCTCGTGAGTATGGTGAACGGCGAGGTACAGCTGGTAAATCCCAGGGACCATATTCTCTTTCCTTAAGTCCACCATCAAGAAAGGGGTTGGACAAGTGCAGCATCTCATATATAAGGATTCCTGTTTGAAATTCATCACTTCTCCTGTATTGTGTTGCCCCTACAATCTCAGGTGCTAATCGGGAAGGATCCCCCAAACCCTGTGGCCGCCAAGTGCCCTGGCTCTTAATTTTAGCCTGGCTGAAGTTGGTGAGGAGCAGACGACCAGGACAAATAGAGTTTGCTCTATGATCTAAGACATCTGACTCCTTTGTATAAACAATGTGCTCCTCTGTGGCAGACATACGACAGCAGTTGCAGCCAGTCCCAACTGGCCGGCAACCTGCAAGTAGCAGATTGTCAAGGCGCAGGTCACAGTGAGTGATACCCTGAGCCTTCAAGTGTTCAAGAGCTCCACAGAGCTGGAGAAGCAACAAACACACTTGTCGTTCATACACCTCTGGCTCTCTTCGGTGGCGGCTCTCCCCCTCTCGTACAAAGTCTGCAAGGGTCTGCCTTGGTGGTTCACGTGTGATCACAACTACTCTACTCCGGCGCTTGCCTAAGGAACCTTGATTGTCAGATGAATTCTGCTTCTGCTTTACTTCTGATGGCTTTTTACATTCTGCCACATTTGCTACACTCTCTTTTTTATGATCTACTTCTTTCTCCTCTTCTTCCTCTTCTTCTTCAGATACTGTAGGGTCTTCCCAGGGTAGCAAGCGTGCAGGCACCTCAGCTAGGAAATGCCCACAGTCTTGCTGGATATTGAAGTGTTCAGAAAGAGCTTGACGAACAGCCAGGCAGTGATAATATTCTTGCTGAGCTTGCTTGGTCTTGCTGCGGCAAATCTAGGGAGTGATAGAACAGATTAAGGGTCAGAACATAAATATGAGGCGTAGATGTAAGAAACAATGAGAGCAGATTATATAGATAGAGTTATCAGAAGTAAAGATGTTCCAGTAACATATGTCCACATAACTAATTTATTCCGTTTTCATGTATTCAGAGAAAACACAACCCTTGGGTCATAGACCTTTAAGTTTCCATACAGAACAGCAGAATATTACTCAACCCTCAGGTCATAGCCCTATGAGTTTACATACAGATGTAAAAATAAATTATTTAGTTATACAAGTTGGGCAAAATTACATTAAAGGGGTCTATCCAATCTTTCTTCTTTCTCCAGTCTTATCAATTCCTATGTTATTCTGAGGCGTCCATTCTCTACAGAAGCGAGAGATAATACCATTTTAATGAATCGGCTGCATAATATAGGACAGCAACTAGATAGAATGAAGACACCATTAAGTACATTTTGTTTAGAGTATCTATCTGTGTGCGGCTATGCTTCATTCTCTGAATCGCTAGTTATAAATGTCTGCATTTAATGTATGCTAGTAGCACCATTACTTGCACAGTTATCTCAGTTATTAAAAGACAACCAGTATTATTCCAAAGGTTGTAGCCCACTAATATTAAGAAGGGGCATATACCATGTTATCCTTTATATTGAGCCCCAAGCAAAAAATGGGTTGAAGAGAGTGCATTGTGTGATAAAACAAAAAATGTGTGTTTTGTTTTAAAATAGAAAACACAATATAATCTGTACTGCATCCAGAGCAATGGGATGGTGCCTTAGGAAAATCTTCCAAGGGCCACATGTCAATTATTGCATGAAATGATTCACTGTACCAAGATGATGTCTAATAAAACAATAACTATTAGTTAGCAACTATTGCTGTACTATATAATTAATAGATATTCTTTAAAAAAAAATATATAATATATAATATCAAAAAAATAATAATCTTCAAATTCAAAATAATAGTGAATGTATGGTGTTCTGGAGCAGATAGAAATTCAAGAAGTGTCTGGGATTCATCCATTTTCCATATATATATATACACACACACAGTTGTGCTCATAAGTTTACATACCCTGGTAGAATTTATGATTTCTTGGCCATTTTTCAGAGAATATGAATGATAACACAAAAACGTTTCTTTCACTCATGGCTGAAGCCATTTATTATCAATCAACTGTGTTTACTATTTGCTCTAAATCACAATTACAACAGAAACTATCCAAATGACCCTGATCAAAAGTTTACATACCCTGGTGATTTTGGCCTGATAACATGCACACAAGTTGACACTAAAAGGCCCATTTATCAAGATCCGTACGGAGCTTGAGGGCCCGTGTTTCTGTTCTAAAGACCGCTGCTCCATAACCCTGTCCGCCTGCTCTGATGAGGTGGACAGGAATCGCCACAATTCAACCCGATCGAGTACGATTGGGTTGATTGACAGCTCCCTGCTGGCAGCCGATTGGCTGCAAATCTGTAGGGGGCGGCGTTGCACCAGCAGCTCTTGTCAGCTGCTGGTGCAATGCTGAATACGGAGAGCGTAGTGCTCTCCGCATTCAGCGATGTCTGTCAGACCTGATCCGCACTGTCGGATCAGGTCTGACAGACACTTGATAATTTGGCCTCAAAGGGGTTTGAATGGCTATTAAAGGTAACCATCCTCACCTGTGATCTGTTTGCCTGTAATAAGTGTGTGTGTATAAAAGGTCAATGAGTTTCTGGACTCCTGACAGACCCTTGTTTCTTTCATCTAGTGCTGCACTGACGTTTCTGGATTCTGAGTCATGGGGAAAGCAAAAGAATTGTCAAATGATCTGCGGGAAAAGATAGTTGTACTGTATAAAACAGGAAAGGGATATAAAAAGATATCTAAGGAATTGAGAATGCAAATCAGCAGTGTTCAAACTCTAATCAAGAAGTGGAAAATGAGGAGTTCTGTTTGATAACATACTGCATTAATCTTGCCATCAATTCTGACCAAAATTTCCTGTGCCTTTGTAGCTCACACATCCCCAAAACATCAGTGATCCACCTCCGTGTTTCACAGTAGGAATGGTGTACCTTTCATCATAGGCCTTGTTGACTCCTTCCAAATGTAGCGTTTATGGTTGTGACCAAAAAGCTAAATTTTGGTCTCATCACTCCAAATTACTTTGTGCCAGAAGGTTTGAGGCTTGTCTCTGTGCTGTTTGGCATATTGTAAGTGGGATACTTTGTGGCATTTACGTAGTAATGGCTTTCTTCTGGCGACTCAACCATGCAGCCCATCTTTCTTCAAGTGCCTCCTTATTGTGCATCTTGAAACAGCCACACCACATGCGTTCAGAGAGTCCTGTATTTCACCTGAAGTTATTTGTGGGTTTGTCTTTGCATCCTGAACAATTTTCCTGGCAGTTGTGGCTGAAATTTTAGTTGGTCTACCTGACTGTGGTTTAGTTTCAACAGAACCCTGAATTTTCCACTTCTTGATTAGAGTTTGAACACTGCTGATTTGCATTCTCAATTCCTTGGATTCCTTTTTATATCCCTTTCCTGTTTTATACAGTTCAACAAAATTTTTGCCACAGATCCTTTAACAATTCTTTTGCTTTCCCCATGACTCAGAATCCAGAATCGTTATTGCAGCACTGGATGAAAGATGGAAGGGTCTGTCAGGAGTCCAGAAGCTCATTGACCTTTTATACACACATGAATTACAAGCAAACAGATCACAGGTGAGGATAGTTACCTTTAAAAGCCACTCAAACCCTTTTGTGTCAACTTGTGTGCATGTTATCAGGCCAAAAAAACAAAGGTATGTAAACTTTTGATCAGGCTCATTTGGGTAGTTTCTGTTGTCATTATGATTTAAAAAGAGTAAACACAGTTGATTGATAATAAATAGCTTCAGCCAAACACTAACCATGAGTGAAAGAAAAGTTTTTGTGTTATCATTCATATTCTCTGAAAAATGGCCAAGAAATCATAAATTCTGCCAGGGTATGTAAACTTATGAGCACAACTGTATATAATTTCACAAATAGAAACACTCTCTAGTTCTTGTTATACCGTCACCTTTAATTGTATATAGTAACGTTTTGTTACCCAAGTCCTCAGACTAACAATAATCAAGACTGAGGATGGGGGTAACACCCCAAAATGTTACTGTATATACAATAAAAGGTAACGGTATAACAAAACCTGGACAGTGCTACTATTTGTGAAGATTATCTGTACTACTTTTGAATACAGGGCAGATATATATATATGCAAATAATTTAGGCAGGTGTGAAAAAAATGTTTTAAAGTAAGAATGCTTTCAAAAATAGAAAAGTTAATATTTTTATCAACTAACAAAATGCAAAGTAAATGAACAGAAGAAAAATCTAAATTAAATCAATATTTTTCTTCTGTTCACTCACATACGGCTGAATTACAAGTTTTGCGTTATGGTGCGGTACGGCCATACTGCTGAAAAATTGGCCATTACGCGTGGAATAGCCGGTAACACATATTACAAGTCGCAGCAGTACGGCTATACCACAAGCATTTTAGCCGCACTCATAAAATTACGTTTGAGTGCAGGATTTTCAATAGTGCCGTATTACAGGTTGTGCGGTCCAGCTAAAATGCTTGCGTTACAGCCTATACCGACATGAGCCATTCCCCGATCTGAGACCACTAGTTATGAATTTTGAAAAACAAAAATGTTTTACAAAACGCATAACTAAAATGTTACAAAGTACACTAACACCCATAAACTACCTATTAACCCCTAATCTGCCGCCCACCTACATCACCGAAAGTAAAATAAACCTATTAAACCCTAAACCACCGAACCCCCACATCGCTAACACTAAATAAATCTAGTAATCCCTAAACCGCCGGCCCCCCACATTGCCAACACTATGATAAAGTATTAACCCCTAAACCACCAGTCCCCCACATCATAACTAATAAACTAAACCTATTAACCCCTAAACCGCAAAACACTAAATTAAACTATTAACCACTAAACCTAACACCCCCCCTAAATTTAAATTAACACCCCCCTAAATTTAAATAAAACCTAAGCTAGCTACAATATAACTAATAGTTATATTGTATCTAGCTTAGGTTTTATTTTTATTTCACAGGTAAGTTTGTATTTATTTTAACTAGGTAGACTAGTTAGTAAATAGTTATTAACTATTTACTAACTACCTAGTTAAAATAAATACAAACTTACCTGTGAAATAAAGCCTAACCTGCCTTACACTAAAACCTAACATTACAAAAAATAAAAAACCTACCATTACAAAAAATAAAAAAAAACTACCATTACAAAAAAAAACAACGAAATTATCGCAAAAAATAAAGATTAATCCTATTCTAATCCCCTTAAAAAACAACAACTCTACTCTAGAATAAACTACCAAGGGCCCTTAAAAGGGCCTTTTGTAGGGCATTGCCCTGAGATAAACAGCTCTTTTACTCCCAAAAAAATACAAACACCCCCTAACACTATACAAACCCCCACCCCCCAAACTACCAAGAGCCATTAAAAAGGCCTTTTGTAGGGCATTGCCCTGAGATAAACAGCTCTTTTGCTAAAAAAAAAAACACCCCCTAAAAATATACATTACACAAAATAACAAATTATAAAAAATAAAAAAATATTCCTATTCTAATACCCATTAAAAAAACACCCCAAAATAAAAAAACTAATCTAGAATAAAATAACAATGGACCTTAAAATGGCCTTTTGTAGGGCATTGCCCTAAAGATATCAGCTCTTTAATTGAAAAAAAATTACAAAGACCCACTAACATTACACCCCCCCCCCAAACCCACAAAAAAAAAAAAAAAAAACTATCTAAAAAACCAAAGCTACCCATTGCCTGGAAAGGCCATTTGTATGGGCATTGCTCTAAAATGGCATTTAGCTCTTTTACTGCCCAGACCCTAAACTAAAAAATAAACCCCACCCAGTAATCACTTAAAAAAAAAACTAACACTAACCCCCTGACGATCCACTTACAGTTTTTGAAGTCCCGCTTGAAGGATCTTCATCCAGCCGGTGAAGTCATCATCCATGCGGCAAGAAGTCTACATCCAGGCGGCCTCTTCTATCTTCACCCAGCTAGCAAAGTCATGATCCAGGCGACAAGAGGTCGTCATCCAGGCGGCCTCTTCGATCTTCATCCAGTCGGCGCTGGTCCATCCTGAAGACATCCGGCGCGGAGCATCTTCTCTATACGGTCGCCACTGTACACTGAATCTTCAGTGCAAGGGATGCGATTCAAGATGACGTCCCTTGCATTCCTATTGGCTGAAAAATTTGAATCAGCCAATAGGAATTAGGGCTGCTAAAATCCTATTGGCTGTTCAAATCAGCCAATAAGATTTAAGCAGCTCTCATTCTATTGGCTAATAGAATGAAAGCTGCTTAGTTTAATTTTAGTTTAATAATTATAGTTTAATAATTATAATAGTTTAATAATTATAATAGTTTAATTGTTAGTTTTTTTTTATTTGACAGGTAAGTTTTAATTTAATTTAAGCTAGGGAAATTGCAATTTTAATATAAAGTTAGGGGGTCGTTAGGTTTAGGGGTTACTAGTTTAAATTAGTTTATTTCGTTGTGGGGGGCTTTCGGTTTAGGGGTTAATAGTTTATTTTAGTATATTTCATTGTGAGGGGCTTGCGGTTTGGGGTTAATAGGTTTATTATAGCGGCGGTGTAGGTGGACGGCAGATTAGGGGTTAATAATATTTAAATAGCGTTTGCGATTCGGGAGGGCGGGGGTTTAGGGATTAATACGTTTATTAAAGTGGCGACAATGTCATGGAGCGGCAAATTAATAATTTTTTTTAGTGGCTGTGATGTCGGGAGCGGCAAATTAGGGGTTAATAAATGTATTATATTATTTGCAATGCAGGAGGGCATCGGTTTAGGGGTTAATAGTAGTTTATGGGTGTTTAGTGTACTTTGTAACACTTTAGTTATGAGTTTTATTTTATAGCTTTGTAGCGTAACACTCATAGCTACTGACTTTAGATGGCGGTACAGATCTTGTCGTTTTAGGCTGTACCGCTCACTTTTTAGACAGAACGCAAAACTCGTAATACCACCGCTATGGGAATCCCATTAAAAAAATCATTTTTATGTGTGCGGGACTGACGTTGCGTTACAGGCTAAAAGGTGTGCGGTACAGCTATACTGACAACACTTGTAATAGCTGCGGTGCTGTTTTAACGCTGAAAATGCCATATTTTCAGCGTTACATGCCGCAACGCAAAACTTGTATTCTAGCTGAATGTTATCTATATGACACTCATGAACTAGCACTGTCTAACTGTGAAAATGCACTGAGATAAGAGTCAGCCGTCAACGGTTTAGGAATCAGTTTTAGCCTACAGCTTTCAACAAAGAATACCAAGAGGACAAAGCAAATTTGATAATAAAAGTAAATTGGAATGTTGTTTAAAATTGCATGCCCTATCTGAATCATGAAAGTTTAATTTTGACTTGACTGTCCCTTTAACGGATTAATTTATATAATATTAGGAAATATTACCCTGCTCGCACCTGGCTACTTTATAATGCCACCCGGCTGGCAACATTTTCTGTGGAGAACACTGTGTAGACTTGAAATGCCGAAGGTATTCTGTTATTACATAGGCAGTATAGGTACACATCCCCAAATCCAGAATTCCAAAATCCAAACTTATTCTGAAATCTAAACTTTTTAATTATTTTTTATTTTTATTAAATAAAATTATCAAAAAAATGCTATTTTTTCCCTGCATGTAAGCCACAATCTTTTCTGCCTATGTCTTTGGTTTTTGTTTTCTTAAATGCAAACAATAGTCTATATTTATTTAAAACAACTATTACCTATATTTATTTAAAACAACTATTACATCTTGCCCTAGAACTGTGTCAGTAATTACCTATTACTGACACAGTTCTAGGGCAAGATGACATTGAAATGCAGAATCATTACAAACATGATCAAGACTTTTAAATGCAAACCTGATCTTCCTCTTATGGAATAAAGATGTTTGAATAAAACATATCCCTGTTTAGATGAAGGAACAGGAAGTATACCTAAGAGGTCCTGTATAATTCTTATGCTCACTGTCAAGAGGGAGGCTTTAAAAGGTCTAACAATATTAGGCTTCTAACAATCTTAATAAGCATTTCACTCTTCTTCAAATTGCAAGAAAAAAGGAATCATCAAAAAAAAAAAAGTATGTTTTTTTCAAAAGTAATTTTAAGTGAATAAATTATTTTCTTCTTCCTTGCAATTTTAAGAAGAATGTAACACCTATTTCCTTTTAGGCCATCCTTTAACTGGAACTTGGTGGTGGTGGTGTACCCCAATTAATGTTTTCTGGTAGTCCATAATCTGTTAAATAGAACAAGCATTAACTATACAATACTGTTGGATCCCTTGTACAGATGTTGAACAAGACTCCCTCAATTAATTACAAACCATATTTAAAACTTTAAAAAAATGAAATTTATGCTTACCTAATAAATGTATTTCTTTCTTGACATGGTGTTCCACCGATCATCATCAATTACTTTTGGGAATATCACTTCTGGCCAGCAGGAGGAGGCAAAGAGCACCACAGCAAAGCTGTTAAGTATCACTTCCCTACCCACAACCCCCAGTCATTTGACCAAGGAAAGGAGAGAAAGGAAGCAACACAAGGAGCAGAGGTGCCTGAGGTTTATATAACAAAAACTGTCTGAAAAAAACAGGGCGGGCCGTGGACTCACCGTGTCAAGAAATAAATAAATTTATCAGGTTAGCATCAATTTAGTTTTGTTTCTAATGACACGGTGAGTCCACGGATCATCATCAATTACTGTTGGGAATCAATATCCAAGCTAGAGGACACAGATGATAAGGGAGGGAAAAGACAGAAGGCACCACTGCCTAAAAAAACTCTCTCCCAAAGGAAACCTCAGCAGAAGCAACATATCAAATTTTTAAAGTATAGAAAAAGTAAGCATAGAGGATCAAGTTGCAGTCCTGTAAACTTGTTCAACAGAAACTTCATGCTTGAAAAACCCAGAAAGAAGAACCAGCCCTCATGGAATGAGCCGTGATTCTCTCAGGAGGCTGAAGTCCAGCATTTTCATAGGCCGAATGATAATATTTTTCAGCCAGAGCGAATGAAAATGAGCCATAGCTCTCTGACCTTTGCATTTCCCAGAGAAACAGACAAACAAAACAGAAGACTAACGGAACACCTTAGTCGCCTGCAAGAAGAATGTCTGCGCACGCACCACATCTAGGTTGTGGAACAAACACTCCTTATGAGAAGAAGGAATAGGGTATTCCTATTTGAAACCACTTTAGGAGGAAAAACTAACTTAGTACGGTCGCAGAGCCACCTTATCTGGATAAAAGATAAGATAAGGGGAATCATACTGCAACGCCGAGAGTTCAGAGACTCTCTTAGCAGAAACAAAACCTTCCAAGATAACATCCTAATAGAATGTATAGGCTCAAACAGGGCCTGAAGCAAGGCTATAAGAACAAGGTTAAGACTCCAAGGTGGAGCAACTGATTAAACACAGGCCTGATGCTGACCCAGGTCTGACAAAAAGATTGGACATCCGGCACGTCCATGAGACTATAGGACAGAGATCTGACCCCTGAGGGTACTGACCAAAGGTCCCTTATCCAAGCCTTCCTGGAGAAAGACAATTCCCAGGAATCCTGACCCAACTCCAATAAAAACCCTTGGATTCACACCAATAAGATACTTAAGCTAAATCTTAGGGAAAACTTTCTAGTAATTGGCATGCAAGCCTGAAACATGGTCTTAAAGACCGAGGCAGAAAAAACACGCTTAGACCAGCTAAGTGATCAATATCCAAGCAGTAAGCGTTAGAGTAAACGAAAATAGAATGAAGGAAGGGACCCTGATTCAGAAGGTCCTTCCTCAGAGACAGTCTCCAAGGAGGGAGAGGAGGCCATTCCTCTAGGTCTGCATACCAGAATGCGAGGCCACGCATGAGCTATTAGAATAACCGACTCTCTCTCCTGCTAGATACGATAATAACTAGTGAGAGGAGAGAAAAATGGAGGAAATAGATATGCAAGACTGATTCCTAAGAAAAAACATCAGAAAATGTATCAATGCGGTCTGCGATCACTTGACCATGAACCTAACCTCATAAGCTTTGCAGTCTGCCGAAATGGCAGAAGCCAACTCCAGAACCCCCCATTTTAGGGTTTACCTGGAAAACCACTCGCCGGCGTGAAATATCTGTCTGATCAAAAATCCAATCGTTCACCCCTAAAGAGAGGAGAACAGACAGCCATTGTGAGTTGCCACTGAATAATCAAATCACCTCCTACAAGACTAAGGAACTCCGAGTTCCACCCTAGTAAATGATGTAAGTCATAGAGATGAAAATGTCAATTTAATGACAACTGAGGCCAAGCCATCAGAGTAAAGTAACTTGCCCTCATATGTAAAAGAGGAACGCAGACACTTCCGAGATAATAACCCCATGCCTTCCAGGAATGTTTCCAGAAGCATGTGCCCTGAGACAGGTACTCCTGAAAACCAGTAACGGAGGGAGTTTCTTATCTAGTGATCTAGATCTAACCCCTGAGTCAGATCCGAACATTCTCTATTTTAGAGAAAATAGCAAAGGGAATGATATCTATGGAAACCATAATACCAATTCCCTCCCAACCGTCTGGTTACAAAATGACTAAGCTATCCACCGGACCACCAGAGATTGCTGATGGCCGGACAGAAGACAACAGGGAGAACAAAAGGAAAAACTCCTTGATTACCTGGTCCCAGATAAAGATCTTCTATTAGACAGAGAATCTATGAAGGTCCCCAATAAATCAACCTTGTAGATGGAGTAAAGGAACTCTTCTCCAGAATAATTCCCCAACCATAGGAAAAAAGACTGGACAAAGTCTCTTGAAAAAATGTTTGCTAGAAGGAAGGATGACACCTGATCATATATGATCCAGAATCCCCCTTACAATATTCTGAGACCTAGAAGTCCTTCTAGGATGACAAAACTCAGAAATCTGAGAAGATACCGATCATGGGAACAAAAAATACACATCCCTCAGGTCTATGTTCGCTATGAACAGACCCATCTTGAACCAAAGGAAAATGGATACTACTTTGATGGTCAAAACCTGAGAAAACGTGAGGAAATACCTAGATCTCGTTCCCAGACTGGAACAATTACTCCCAGAGATGAAGATCTTGAACCCAGTTCAAGAAAAACCTATCATCAAAACTAGACAGCAGATACTCTAGAAGGAGAAATCTGCCCACAGGAGGAAATCTTAGATTAAACTAAGATTAGTTGGATACTAAGACCTGACAAACCCTGCAGAAAAAGGAAAAGAAAAACCTTCCATTAGTCCTATTATCTTGACATGTGGTAGAAGTATAATTCTGCCAGACCAAATCCAACAAGGTCTCATCCTTGAAAGGAAAAAACAGAAGCGTGGAATTGTAGAAACCTAAAGTATTGAAGCTGCCACTGAGCTACAGGAAGGTTTTTCCGCTGACCAATAAATCAGCCACAATGCTTTAAAAGATATGCTGCATTGTAAAGTATTGAAAGAAGGACACAAAGGCCCATGACTGGGTACAAGCTCTAAACCATGAGCCTTCAAGCCAGACTTGCTAACCACTAGGCCACAACAGCCATCAGGGGGCTAGCACAGCAAGTCTAAGATGACAAAACATTGCTCTGAAAGAACAATTAAAGGGACACTCAAGTCAAAATTAAACCTCATGATTCAGATACAGCATGCAATTTTAAACACCTTTCCAATTTACTTCCATTAACAATATGTGCACAGAATTTTTATATTTACACTTTTTGAGTCACCAACTCCTACTGAGCATGTGCAAGAATTCACAGCATATACGTATATGCATTTGTGATTGGCTGATGGCTGTCAGCCAATCATTTGAAGTTCAGACTAAGTGCTATTGCATTGTCTTCTTATCATGCATTTGTTGATTATGCAAATCTACAGTGTTGACTGGTCCTTTAAACTCCAGCTTCTAAAGACAATGCAATAGCACTTTGTATTGTAAACCGCGGCTTATCACCCGTAAGGGTCTCAAGGCGCTGCTCATTTTATTGACCTCGGAAGGATAAAAGACTGAGTGGACCTCGTTGAGGATCGAACCTGATACCCTTGGGCTGCTACAGAGCTCAGCCACAGTGCAATAGCATGCTGAGCTATCTGTCCTTTATTCTAAGGACCTGTAAAGAGCTAGCTACCCTCCATAGGGGTCTAGGCTCTCTGGCCCCAGTAGAAAAACTTCTACGAATTGCACCATGTATTTAAATGGAGCCAGCAACAGAAAAATCCTTTAAAGGACGGGAGACGGAGGGAAAGGTATCTCCAGTACCTCCCATTCCTGAGGAATCTCCATAGCACGACTAAAAACACTTCCACTTAGGAAGAAAAATCGTAGAAACTGAGAAAATTTACAAAACTTCCAAGAGTTGACAACGATAGGAGTATCGGTATCGACCAGGTAGCTAAAACCTCCTTTAACAGTACACAAGGTGTACAAGCATACATCTGAAATAGTCCCCTCCAGCATAAGATAAAGGAATTATACTGTTCAAATCTGAAATTCCCATCAGGAACCAGCGTAACCTCCTTACCAGTCTAGGAGAGGGGGCGATCTGATTACATAATAAGCAGAAGCCTTACTATCTGAAAATGTAAATGTCCTCCTGCATTTTTCCTGTATGTAAGGAAAAGCAGACAAAGCTGCAGATAGCACAAAAGATACCTGGGCTGCAGATTTGTAAGCAAAAACACTCCTCCAGGAGAATGAGAGGAACCGCAAGGCACTGCATGTGATGCTATAGAGGCTTGGGACAAGTAAGGAGAAGCTGTGGCATTACCTGAACAGTATCATCCTGGGAGACATGAGACTCAGAGGGAAATATCTTTTAAAATTCGACCCAGTATAGAGAGCTCTGAAAGGCATATTCACGTAGCATTATTAAAAAATACAATTATAGTTAAACATTGCAGAGTATCAGGAAAACAATAAACAAAAAAATCATGTGTGACTAGCTCTATATCTGTATAACCTGAGGCCATTGTCATGGTTCAGGACATAGAGAAATATCTGCACAAGTAACCTGTGTCTATTCTGACTCTGTTTTAACCGAGCCGACTCAGACACTGACACAAAAGATAGCAGCTCTGATCACAACCGGAGCCCTGGCGGGGCTACATAAAAATCAGAGCGCTTGCTATAAGAGATAGCCCAAAATGGCGACGCTCCTCTTACTGAAAAAAGAAGAAGGCAGAGTCAGCCCAAGAACGTCATGGAGATGAAGTGCGCAAAAATCGCGCTTCATCCTGCCGTTACTAAACCGCATTTTCTCTGTCACATTCTTTAAAATGAATCCTTAACCTCATCAGTGCCAGCCTTCTAGCCCCAGAAGAACAAAGGCACTTACCTGCATTCTAGTTTGAGAGGATGCCACTCCTCACGGAGACCTGTGTAAAAAGAAAGACAGAGTAAACTTACTCAGGCTTTCTATACCAGGGCAGCAACATGTTAGGAACATGCAGCAAAGTCTAATTTACAAGTTTCTAACTGCTTTAAAGCTACCACAGCCCTGCTGAAGACACTAACGTGGAGTACAGCTATGCCCAAATTGTGATGAAAGATCAGAGCAATCCTGCCCTGACTTCAAAATAAAAAAATCTTGATAGAAGAATCCTAATCAGGGCACCTAATTACTTCACCTCCTCCTTGCACTAGAGGCAAAGAGAACAACTGGGGGTTGTGGGTAGGGAAGTGATAATTAACAGCTTTGCTGTGGTGCTCTTTGCCTCCTCCTGCTGGCCAGGCGTGATATTCCCAACAGTAATTGATGATGATCCGTGGACTCACCATGTCATTAGAAAGAAAAAATATTAATAGTACAAAATTGAAAATCAAGTTTAACCCCTAACGTATATTTTATATATATATATATATATATATATATATATATATATATCCTATATAATAAAAGGCCAAGTGTGTTTGTCCGAAGCTGTCATGCGCAGTAGTGTGGCCGGGCGGGTGTGGCGTTGGCGTGGCCGGGCCCGACCTGGCGTGATGTGGGCGCAAAAACAAAATTTATGCTTACCTGATAAATTTATTTCTCTTGTGGTGTATCCAGTCCACGGGTTCATCCATTACTTGTGGGATATTCTCCTTCCCAACAGGAAGCTGCAAGAGGACACCCACAGCAGAGCTGTCTATATAGCTCCTCCCCTAACTGCCACCCCCAGTCATTCGACCGAAGACAAGCAAGAAAAAAGGAGAAACTATAGGGTGCAGTGGTAACTGTAGTTTAAAAATAAAAAACACCTGCCTTAAAATGACAGGGCGGGCCGTGGACTGGATACACCACAAGAGAAATAAATTTATCAGGTAAGAATAAATTTTGTTTTCTCTTGTAAAGGTGTATCCAGTCCACGGGTTCATCCATTACTTGTGGGATACCAATACCAAAGCTTTAGGACACGGATGAAGGGAGGGACAAGGCAGGAACTTAAATGGAGGGCACCACTGCCTGTAAGACCTTTCTCCCAAAAATAGCCTCCGAAGAAGCAAAAGTATCGAATTTGTAGAATTTAGAAAAAGTATGAAGCGAAGACCAAGTCGCCGCCTTACAAATCTGTTCAACAGAGGTCTCATTTTTAAAAGCCCATGTGGAAGCCACCGCTCTAGTGGAATGAGCTGTAATTCTTTCAGGAGGCTGCTGGCCAGCAGTCTCATAAGCTAAGCGGATTATGCTTCTCAGCCAAAAAGAAAGAGAAGTTGCCGAAGCCTTTTGGCCTCTCCTCTGTCCAGAGTAGACAACAAACAAAGCAGATGTTTGACGAAAATCCTTCGTAGCTTGTAAATAAAACTTTAAAGCACAAACCACATCAAGATTGTGTAAAAGACGTTCCTTCTTTGAGGAAGGATTAGGACATAATGAAGGAACAACAATCTCCTGATTGATATTCTTATTAGATACTACCTTAGGAAGAAACCCAGGTTTAGTACGCAAAACTGATAAGTGAGTGTAAGATATTAATATTAGTGATATAATGTATTTCCACTAAGCAACTAAGCTATATCAATAAAATCTTAAAAAATTGATAATAAATAGATATAATAGAAAATACAAAAAGCAGGTTGCGCCTATTTAATTTAACCTGGGCCCCAAGTTAAAAAAATTGTCTGAAAGTGGAAATTACAAATCTAAACTATATTTGTGATGGTGAACTTCAATAAAAGAGATAAAAAAAGATAAAAAAAAAAAAAAATTTGTTAAAATTATAATTTATTAAATGTGTAAAATATTTGCTATTGAATAAATAATACTTAATAATGATTCTTTAGTGCATTTTGTGACAAATCCCACTTCTTACAAAGAATAGTTTTTATTACAACAATATTAAAAAGATAAAAAAAGACAGATAATATAAGATTATAAATTAGAAACTTTTGCAATATAAAATATATTTTAAATGAATTGAACACATTGCATCAGTAACCTAAGGGAACCATTCGAGCAATATCTCCAATAAATAAAAAACATATATATATATATAAAAATTAAGTATATGTGTGTTCAAATTAGAATTTATCTGAATTGTGTATCTGGTGTTATAGAACAGTGTAGATAGTTTTTATATACTTATTAAATTTTATGGCAAGATGAGGCAAAAAAGTTCCTTTTCCAATGTTATTATAATAGTTTCCAAATTTGGGAAAGAAGTATGCTAAGTCTCTGTTGTTATATTCTGCTAATACCGGTAAAAGCTTTCTTTGTAGTATTACCCTATATTTTGGGTGAGATCCAGGTTGGAAAAAGTCTTACTGTTTTTTATATATGAAGCAGGGACGTAACCTCTGTTATCCGGTGGTTATTTTCAAACTCCCGCTAACCTTTTTGGCAGTGTCTCAAATCACGCTGGCGGAAGTATCTGTCTCAAACCAGGATGGTCCGTCTTCAGTAGTCCTCCGTCACTTGATTTGAGACGCTGCCAAAAAGGTTAGCGGGAGTTTGAAAATAACCACCGGATAACAGAGGTTACGTCCCTGCTTCATATATAAAAAACAGTAAGACTTTTTCCAACCTGGATCTCACCCAAAATATAGGGTAATACTACAAAGAAAGCTTTTACCGGTATTAGCAGAATATAACAACAGAGACTTAGCATACTTCTTTCCCAAATTTGGAAACTATTATAATAACATTGGAAAAGGAACTTTTTTGCCTCATCTTGCCATAAAATTTAATAAGTATATAAAAACTATCTACACTGTTCTATAACACCAGATACACAATTCAGATAAATTCTAATTTGAACACACATATACTTAATTTTTATATATATATATATGTTTTTTATTTATTGGAGATATTGCTCGAATGGTTCCCTTAGGTTACTGATGCAATGTGTTCAATTCATTTAAAATATATTTTATATTGCAAAAGTTTCTAATTTATAATCTTATATTATCTGTCTTTTTTTATCTTTTTAATATTGTTGTAATAAAAACTATTCTTTGTAAGAAGTGGGATTTGTCACAAAATGCACTAAAGAATCATTATTAAGTATTATTTATTCAATAGCAAATATTTTACACATTTAATAAATTATAATTTTAACAAAATTTTTTTTTTTATCTTTTTTTATCTCTTTTATTGAAGTTCACCATCACAAATATAGTTTAGATTTGTAATTTCCACTTTCAGACAATTTTTTAACTTGGGGCCCAGGTTAAATTAAATAGGCGCAACCTGCTTTTTGTATTTTCTATTAGTACGCAAAACTACCTTATCTGCATGGAAAATCAGATAAGGGGAATCACACTGTAAAGCAGATAACTCCGAAACTCTTCGAGCCGAGGAGATAGCTACTAAAAACAGAACTTTCCAAGATAAAAGTTTAATATCTATGGAATGCAAAGGTTCAAACGGAACCCCTTGAAGAACTAAATTTAAACTCCATGGTGGAGCAACAGGTTTAAACACAGGCTTGATTCTAACTAAAGCCTGACAAAACGCCTGAACGTCTGGAACCTCAGCTAGACGTTTGTGCAAAAGAATAGACAGAGCAGAAATCTGCCCCTTTAAGGAACTAGCAGACAATCATTTCTCCAATCCCTCTTGGAGAAAGGATAAGATTCTAAGAATCCTGACTTTACTCCATGAGTAACCCTTGGATTCACACCAATGAAGATATTTACACCATATCTTATGATAGATTTTCCTGGTGACAGGCTTTCGAGCCTGAATTAAGGTATCAATGACCGACTCGGAAAAACCACGCTTTGATAGAATCAAGCGTTCAATCTCCAAGCAGTCAGATGCAGAGAAATTAGATTTGGATGTTTGAAAGGACCTTGAAGTAGAAGGTCCTGCCTTAGCGGCAGAGTCCATGGTGGAAAGGATGACATGTCCACCAGATCTGCATACCAAGTCCTGCGTGGCCACGCAGGAGCTATCAAAATCATTGAAGCTCTCTCCTGCTTGATCTTGGCAATCAGATGAGGGAGCAGAGGAAACGGTGGAAACACATAAGCCAGGCTGAAGGACCAGGGCGCTGCTAGAGCATCTATCAGTGCTGCCTTGGGATCCCTGGACTTGGACCCGTAACGAGGAAGCTTGGCGTTCTGACGAGACGCCATGAGATCCAGTTCTGGTTTGCCCCATAGTTGAACCAACTAGGCAAATACCTCCGGATGGAGCTCCCACTCCCCCGGATGAAAAGTCTGCCGACTTAGGAAATCCACCTCCCAGTTCCCTACTCCTGGGATATGGATAGCTGAGAGATGGCAAGAGTGAACCTCTGTCCATAGAATTATCTTTGAAACCTCCAACATTGCCAGGGGGCTCCTTGTAACCCCCTGATGGTTGATATAGGCTACAGTCGTGATGTTGTCCAACTGAAATCTGATGAACCTGACCGCAGCTAGCTGAGGCCAAGCCTGAAGAGCATTGAATATCACTCTTAGTTCCAGAATGTTTATCGGAAGGAGGGCTTCCTCCTGAGTCCATGAACCCTGAGCCTTCAGGGAGTTCCAGACTGCGCCCCAGCCCAGAAGGCTGGCATGTGTCATCACTATAGTCCATTCTGGCCTGCGGAAACTCATTCCCCTGGACAGATGGACCCGAGATAGCCACCAGAGAAGAGAATCCCTGGTCTCTTGATCCAGATTTAGCAGAGGGGACAAATCTGTGTAATACCCATTCCACTGATTGAGCATGCAAAGTTGCAGTGGTCTGAGATGTAGGCGGGCAAACGGAACTATGTCCATTGCCGCTACCATTAGGCCGATTACTTCCATACATTGAGCCACTGACGGCTGAGAAGTGGAATAAAGAGCACGGCAGGAAGTTAGAAGCTTTGACAACCTGACCTCTGTCAGAAAAAACTTCATTTCTACTGAATCTATCAGAGTTCCTAGGAAGGAAACTCTTGTAAGAGGGGAGAGAGAACTCTTTCCTTCATTCACCTTCCACCCGTGAGTTCTCAGGGATGCCAGAACAATGTCCGTATGGGACTTGGCGATTTGAAAATTCGACGTCTGTATCAGAATGTCGTCTAGGTAAGGAGCCACCGCTATGCCTCGTGGCCTTAGAACCGCCAGTAGGGAGCCTAGAACCTTCGTAAAGATTCTTGGCGCCGTGGCTAACCCGAAGGGAAGATCCACAAACTGGTAATGCCTGTCTAGGAAGGCAAACCTGAGAAACCTATGATGATCTCTGTGTATCGGAATGTCGAGATAAGCATCCTTTAAGTCCACGGTAGTCATATATTGACCCCTCTGGATCATAGGTAGGATGGTTCGAATAGTCTCCATCTTGAAGAATGGGTCCTTGAGAAATTTGTTTAGGATCTTGAGATCCAAGATTGGTCTGAAAGTTCCCTCTTTTTTGGGAACTATAAACAGATTTGAATAGAATCCCTGCCCTTGTTCCTCCCTTGGAACTGGGTGGATCACTCCCATAACCAGAAGGTATTGAACGCAACGTAAGAATGCCTCTCTCTTTATCTAGTTTGCAGATAATTGTGAGAGATGAAATCTCCCCTTTGGAGATGAGGCTTTGAAATCCAGAAGATATCCCTGGGAAACAATCTCCAGAGCCCAGGGATCCTGGACGTCTCTTGCCCAAGCCTGGGCGAAGAGAGAAAGTCTGCCCCCAACTAGATCCGGTCCCGGATCGGGGACTACTCCTTCATGCTGTCTTAGAGGCAGCAGCAGGTTTTTTGGCCTGCTTTCCCTTGTTCCAAGCCTGGTTAGGTCTCCAGACTGGCTTGGACTGGGCAAAATTTCCTTCCTGTTTTGCAGTAGAGGAAGTTGAAGCTGCGCCACTCTTGAAGTTTCGAAAGGAACGAAAATTAGTCTGTTTGGTCCTTAATTTGTTGGACCTATCCTGGGGAAGGGCGTGGCCTTTTCCTCCAGTAATATCAGAAATAATCTCCTTCAATCCAGGCCCGAATAGGGTCTGCCCTTTGAAGGGGATGTTGAGAAGCTTAGATTTTGAAGTAACGTCAGCTGACCAGGATTTAAGCCATAGCGCCCTACGTGCCTGAATGGCAAAACCTGAATTCTTAGCCGTTAGCTTTGTTAAATGAAAAACGGCGTCAGAAATAAATGAATTGGCTAACTTAAGAGCTTTAAGCCTGTCTAGGATATCATCCAAAGGGGTCTCCACCTGTAGAGCCTCTTCAAGAGACTCGAACCAGAAAGCCGCTGCAGCAGTGACTGGGGCAATGCATGCAAGAGGCTGGAGAATAAAACCTTGTTGTATAAAGATTTTCTTAAGGAAACCCTCTAATTTTTTATCCATTGGATCTAGGAAAGCACAACTGTCCTTGACGGGGATAGTTGTACGCTTAGCTATGGTAGAGACTGCTCCCTCCACCTTAGGGACCGTCTGCCACGAGTGCCGTGTAGCGGCATCAATGGGAAACATCTTTTTTTTTATTTTTTATTTTTTTATTAGTTTTTATTGTTTTAAAAGATAAATGAACATAAGAGCATCAAAAGCATGTACATACATATCAATAGTACATACAACAGGAATAACAGGATTAACCAGAGGTAGTATTATATAAAACAATCACATAAAATAAGGAGCACAAGAGAGAGAATGCTGGATGTTTAAGTCCATGTTCGGTGTCTGTTGGTCAATGATCTTATTCCCACCTCTCCATGGGTGGGTGCAAAAGTCCATTTGTTGTGGAAAAAAGACCCATATTATTAATAACCCATATAAGTCAGCAAACTCCTTAGTGTATAGAGGTTTCATCATCATAAATGTTCATACCAAAATTATAGCTTAAACATAGAATATGACAATCAGAAATGTTAACCAGATTATACATAGAAAAAAGAAAAAAAAAAGAAACTGTGTCAAGCTATCCAAAAAGGAGAAAAAGAGAAGAAAAAGAAAAAAAAAAAAAAAAAAAAAGGAGGGGGGTATACACCGACAAGGGATAGGAGCGGGGGAGATTGGGAGGGTTCAGATAAGGGGAAGAAAGGGGGAATGGGCAGGAGGACATTAGTAGCACCGGTTACAGCTAACCCGAGGAACCTAAAGTCCCCAAAGTGTTTGTAGGGGGAATTACTTTGGGCGAAGTGCCCAAATTTGGGACTGAAGGTCTGTGGACCCGTGGACATGGGAGACATAGGACTCCATTCTTTTACAAAATCCAGTATGTCCATCACTTGTTCCCACGAAGGGACAGTGCGTTGCAGCCACATACGCGCTACAGCTAATTTAACAGCTAGAAATAGGTAGATACAGAATAGTTTCTGAGGTAGAGTCAATTTCCTAGGCAAGATGTGGAACAGGCATGAACTAGGGGACAGAGGTAAGTGGATATTCCCTGAAGAGCAGTATCGGATTGATTTTTGCCAGAGCGGCTGAATCTGACTGCAAGACCACCAAATATGTTGGGGCGTTCCCAACTCCTCGCAGCCCCTCCAACATTTGGGTGAATTGGTTGCCGAGATTTTAAACAAGCGGATAGGAGTCATATGCCATTGTAGCATAACCTTGAGAAATAACTCGTACAGGGTTATGCAGTGTATAGCTTTCTTGGTTAATTGGACAGCCATCCGCCATTGTTGTGGTTCGTTTGAAACCATCAGGGAAGATTCCCATCGCCGTACTGGAGGGGATTTATAGAAAACTGGAGGCTTCATGAGCGTAAGGTACGAGATGGACAGAAGTTTACCGGGGGATGTCATAGAGTCCCAGCGAACTTCCCAAGCGGTTTTAGGCCTTAGTGGGCCCGCACCAAAGCCCCACGAGAGGAGAAGGCTACGTAGTCTCCAGAATTCAAAGTGCAATCGAGGAGGCGGATTAAACTTCCGTAGAAAGTCCTGGTAGTTTAGTAGCTTATCCCCTGCATAGAAATCTGCTATTCTAGTCAACCCCAAAGCGAACCATAAGTTGGGATGGGAGTCTGGCAGTGACAATAGCAGCCCCCTAAGGGAATGCGATGGCGAGGGATGCGGCGCTACGGTCGAAAGGTTGCGAACCTTATCCCAAAACTGCAAATTTGATTTGACAATAGGATTAGTCAAAAGGGCTGGCGTCCTAGAGTGTTTAGGGATCCACACTAGATCTTGTAGGGTGAATCCAGCCGGGAGGGATGCTTGTTCAATCTCTGCCCATCGACTCTCCAACGGCAGCTTCCATTGGGTTACATGAGAGAGTCTGGCAGCCTCATGGTATTTTAGGATATTGGGGGCAGCCGCCCCACCAGCCAGAAGAGGTTGTTGTAGAATATTAGTGGCAAGTCTCGGAACCTTATTGCGCCAAATGAATTTGTTACATAGTTGTTGGAATTTGTAAATTGTAGATCTAGGAATCGGGATGGGTAGGGAGCGGAATAGGTAGGTAAGCTTTGGTAGGAGGCTCATTTTGAAGGCCGCGATTCGACCCAGCCATGACAGTGACGGGACATTCCAAGTGTCGGTCGATTTTTCAATAGTTGACAATAAGGGATTGAAATTCAATTCTATCATCTTCGGAATACTATGTGAGAGATAAACCCCGAGATGTTTGATATGAGTCGTAGACCACACGAACTTATAAGTGCGTTTCAGTTCATTAAGAGTCCCGTCTGAAATGTTAATAGCATACGCCTCAGTCTTGAGGACATTTAGCTTGTAGTAACTGACTAAGGAGAATTTATTCAGTAGGGAAAATAGATGGGGAAGAGAAGTAATAGGATCCGACACAAGCACTGTTAGATCGTCTGCAAACAAAGCAGTCTTCTGCTCCGTGTGATGGATACATACCCCTCGGATTAAGGGGCATGACCGGATGGCCTCGGCTAAGGGTTCCATCATGAGGGCAAAAATAAGTGGGGACATTGGACATCCTTGTCTCGTGCCGTTCGTTATTGAGAAAGTTCTGGAGCAAAACCCCAGACCCTTGACTACTGCCGACGGGGTAGAGTAAAGAGCCGCGATTGCCGTGATGAAGGGCTCCGGGAGACCAAAGCGCCGCAGCACAGCAAACATATATTTCCAGTTCACCCTGTCGAAGGCCTTCTCAGCGTCCAACGACAGGGTGACACAGGGCAAGTGGGAACCATGAGCTTCAAGGTAGACATTCAGGAGACGTCTTGTATTGTCTGGGCCTTGCCGATGTAGGACAAAGCCCACCTGATCTGGTCTGACCAGCGCTGGTAGTAAAGAATTGAGGCGCGAGGCTAAAATCTTAGCGTACAACTTAACGTCTAGGTTCAACAGTGAAATCGGCCTATAGCTGCCACAAAGGGTCAAGTCCTTTCCCTGCTTCGGGAGAGTAATGATAGTGGCCTGTAAAAATTCGGCCGAAAAGGTGCCCCGTTCGCTTGCTAGCGTGAAGAAACGTCCTAGAATGGGAAGTAGTTGGGTTTGAAACTTTTTTATAAAATAGATCAGAGAAGCCGTCTGGTCCTGGTGATTTAAAGGCCTTAAGAGATTTGATAGCTTTTTTAATTTCTATTAGTGAAATGGGATTCTGCAAAGAGTCAATGCAGTCTTGTGGGGCCGAAGGGAGATTCAGCGAGGCTAAAAATGTCTCAATACTCTCAGATGTTGGAGGGCTAATTAAGCCGTCCTGTTGTAGATTATAGAGGGCGGCATAGTAATCTGCAAAAGCATTGCCAATATCTGTGGGTTTTATAACACATCGTCCATCTATCTTCAGCATGGGGATGCGTGCTGCCGCCGTTTTCTGGCGTAACCTATTGGCCAATAATCTATCAGCTTTATTACCCTTATGGTAGTATATTTCTTTAAGCCGTAGAAGTCTCACGGCTGTCCTTTCGGACTCCAACTGTACTATACGGGCCTTAAGATCCACTAGTTGCTTGGACAGTGTATCTGTGGGGTTCATTTTATGTTCCCCAGAAATCTTTCGGAGGCTCATAGTAAGTTGTGCAAGGGTTTCTCCTTTGCGTTTTTTCTCGGCTGCTGCTATTTTTATAAACGACCCTCGGATATATGCTTTCAGTGCAGCCCATAAAGTGAAGTCGTCAACTTCACCATTGTCATTAGAAGCTAGAAACTCGGTAATGTCTTCAGCAATGGAAGCCTCCGTTCCAGGATTGGAAAACAAGTGAGGATGCAAGCGCCATGTTGCCGCTCGTTGAAGTTCTATGGAGGATCGTAAATTAATATATACAGGATCATGGTCGGACCATGGGCATTGAGGAATCCAAGTACGAGTCACACCATCCAGAAGACCCGGGTCACAGAAGAAAAAATCTAACCGCGAATATGAGCGATGTACTGGAGAGAAATAAGTATAATCCCGAGCAGTCGAGTTAAGGGCGCGCCAGATGTCAAATAGGTTGAAGCGGTAGATTAAGTGTCGAAATTGGTGCGATAATTCAGCCATTGGCTTAGGGAATTTGCGTGGGGTGTCCGATCGTCTATCCAGATTGGGGTCCCATATAAGATTGAAATCCCCGGCGAGAAGCAAAAGGCCCTGACGCAGAGTCTCCAGTTTCTGGAGAAACTTGCGTAGAGACCGAATGTGTTGCTTATTAGGTCCATAATAAGAGGCTAGCGTATACAGCGCACCGTCCAGTTTACAGACTAGAATCAGGTATCGTCCCTGAGGGTCAGAGTCGACAAAAATTTTCTCGTAAGAGACATCTTTATGTATGAGGATAGCCGTTCCTCTTGATTTCTGAGAGAAACTGGCAGTTTCAACTATTGGATACAATTTAGACTGGATGGGTGTCTTTGTACCTTTTACCCAGTGGGTCTCTTGAAGGAAAACCAGGTGGGCCCGAGCCTTGGCTAAGGATCTAAGGCAGAGACTGCGCTTAGTCGGAGAGTTGAGTCCTCTCACATTGTGAGTGACACAGCAGTATGGCATAGTTACAAATGTGCGTCCTCTCGCTATAGACTGGGGTCGGGTGGATTGTCAGGACAGTGGTGGGTAGTTGGGGAAGGGACAAAAAGGGCGGAGGACACGAGAGGAAAAGGGGAGGAAAAGAAGAGAAGGGAAAGAGAAAAAAAAAAAAAAAAAGGAAGGATTGCTTAGGATAAATACAATTCAACACAGTCTCATGAATAAAAGAAAATAATACTGGTACAAACAATATTCAAGTTAAAACGTACAAACAGTCAAATAAGAGTACAAGGTGCGGTATATAAACAAGGTAAACCGCGTATGCAGTCTCTAGAATACGTTTCCAGAGTACTTTAAGTGGGGGGAGTGGTAGCCAGTGCCATCTGGCAATTTAGTTATTAAATCTGCATCATTGGGAGAGCTTGACAGGGGAAAGAAAGAGTAAAGTGCGAATGGAAGAGAAGAGGGAGGGATAAGTACACACACAGGCCCCGGATCCAGGGGGGGAAAGATTGACAGAGTGGGTAGAAAAGAAAAGAGAGGGTCAAGATGGGATAAAAGGAAGAGAGAGAAGAAAAAAAAAGAAAAAAAAAAAAAAAAAAAAAGGGGGGAAGAGAAGAGGGGGAGAGTGGGGGGAAATAGCATCAATTTCGGACCAAATCTATTAATGCAATAATAGTGAATGTTAAACATCAACACAACAGTGAGAATCTAAAGCAAAAGGGTAAACCAGCCCCCTGTTCAGCACCCCACCTCCACATCCCGAAAATCGCAGGTAGTTCGTCAACCCATCTAGTAGAAGATGGGACTGATAGTATGCTAATGGTGGAGGAAGCATGCAGCACAGGAGGGCCCAGGTATTGCAAAATATATCAGCCAAGATGTGGCTCCACATAACCATACAACATATAAAGGGTAGTACAATGTAAGAAAACATCAACAGTATTGGTATATTAGGCCATCAGCTGGCGGAATGTATCCGCCCCGCCAACCGAGTAAACTTTTGTAGTACCCAACAATAAAATAGCCGCTATGGTAAAAACAACATATAATCTGTACATTGCAGTAAGTTCACGGCATCTTCAAGCACTATCAATTAAATACTAGAGAACTATTATGCCAGTTGGAAAGCACGATACTTCTCGGTGTTGCGGGCGGCAGACAATGCCCGAACCCATTGCAAGATAGATGAGGGAGGATGTCACCGAAAGAGGTACCGTGAAGCACAAGTGGCATATACAACACAGCATACATCATCTGTACTTTAGGTGGATTAGAAAGTAAATGACAAGTCTGAGAGAACAATGCATATGAAAGCGAGGTCACCACAAAATGGTGCATCCAGTGTTGCATCTCCATTATGCGGCCATCTCACGCTCTAGATAAACAAAGCATGCTAACAATAAGAGAGTAGAATATGCTCTTAAAAGCTCAGGTGTTTCCCGGGCCCCCATAGCAAATAGGAAAAGTTATCCCCAGTAGGAGGTGAGACTTGGAGAGAAGAGAGAAGAAAAAGAGAAGGAAAAGAGAGAGGAAAAAGAAAAAAAAAAAAAAAAAAAAAGTGGAAAAAAGAATGAAAGAAAGAACAAAAAGATAGTGAGTAGTATAGAGAGTAGACACATATACACTTTAAAATAAAATACTTTGCATATATCAAACCTAAAGAGGAGGGAAAAAGTAGAGAAAACATTGAGCAATGGAAAGTCACTTATAAATTAGATTGACAGATGGTTAGTGAGCAGTGGGGAGGTGGAGATGCTCCACCACCCCTATACCTCATGTGCAGTCATCGTCATCTGCTCGTGCCTGAGTAGTGGTAGCTAAGTCACTGGATGGTCTTTGGGGTAAAGGACTCCATTGTGGGACCATAGGGTTCAAAGAGCTTTGTAGTGGAGAGTCAGGTGAAGATGAAGATGTGGCACTCCATTTTTGCAGAAGGTTGTGACTTTGTTCAAGAGTGGTAACAAGATACTGCTGGTTGTCCTTGAGAACAAAAAGTCTGGTCGGATGACCCCATCTGTACTTTATGTTGTTTGTCCTAAGAAACTTGGTGAAACTTCCAAAAGACTTTCGCTGCTGGAGGGTGTGGTGAGAGAGATCGGCAAAGATGTTAATGTCCTGAAATTGTTCAGGCAAGGTGGGTTTAGACATAGAGGCTCTTACTAACCTCTCTTTGTATGTGTAGAAGTGTAGCCGAACAATGACATCTCTTGGTTTATCAGTTGCTAGGCTTCTAGGGCGTAGAGCCCTGTGTGCCCTATCAATGAGTCCCTCATTTGAATTTGCCGGTGGTGCCAGATGTTTGAAAAATTCAGAAAGGTGGGTGACCAAGTCACTAGAGGATATGCTTTCAGGGATCCCCCTGAGGCGTAGATTATTCCGGCGGGATCGGTCTTCAGCATCCGCCACTTTGTTTTCTAGCATAATAAGCTGTTCCGCCAAACTCTGGGCATATGCTAGGACATTACCCTGTTCAACTATCATGTCTTCCTGCTTCCTCTCAATTGTGTCCACTCTTTCAGAAGTAGATGTCAAATCTCGCCGCATCTCAGCCAGCGAGGCAGTTATTTGGGACTGAAAAGAGGAGTGATGTGCCTCAAGCAAAGTTTGCAAAGATGATAAAATAAACAAAGGTGTCACAGTTGTTGGGGCAGCATCTTGGAGGGCTTGGAGGGTATTGGATACTAAATCTGATCCATGTGTTGAGGTATTAGTGCTATCTTGTGAATCTTCATTTGTAGATAATATCATAGGATTGAAATGGTCCACCACAGTCCTTTTAGGGCCACCTACCGGCTTTGGTTTCCGTTTGTTGGATTGTGCCATCTTCAGGATTTCAAATGGCACACCTGACAATTAAGAGCACAGGACACAGCTAGAAGATCAAAATTTTATAAACTGATGTTGCAGAGTGAGCCAGAGTAATGTGTATATGTAGTAGGATCCGGAGCCTGAGGGGCCTCCCCTCCCCTTAGGCAATACAATTAGCAGCACATTTTAAGGTAGAGGAGTGCTGTTGATTCTCTTAAGGCGTTTCTTGTGTTTCACCTATATTGCTGTTGGTGTAATATAGGATTTCCAGACCTCCACTGGGGTAGTTGTCACTCAGGGTCAGGTATCATGTATGGCACCCTCCTGAGGGAGTGCCCCCTTTTGGGCGAAGCAGGAAAAAGGAGATGGGGTATGACCCGTCACCACTGAGGATAGCGGGAAAGGGAGGAGGGTGTCAAATCTGGCCCTGGGAATCAATGAAGTCTGGTATTACAGCAGTACTTTAGAATAATGTTCACCATCAATTTTGGCACTGAGGGTCTTATCCAAAAAGAAAAATACACAGCTGTACAGTAACTTGTAAAAAAAAAAAAAAAAAAAGGCCACAGTTCTTAATGTCAATAAGAGAGCTTTTGCTGCACAGAGGCTAATGTTATCTGATTTAGGCGTGTGGAGGATCAGTATAGAGCAAAGTGTCCAAATATGAAGGCAAAATAAATGAGGTATATTGCAGTCTACACACTGGTAATTAGAGGATTTCACATTATAAAGAGCGGCAGTAGAGTGTGTAAAGATTTAAAGTAATGGTTTCCATTTGCCACCCACAGAGTTGTAAGGCTTATTCAAATAAAATCGCACTGAGGTAGCAGCTGTATACAATGCTTCAACAGAAGGTAGAATGATGGCTATAAAGCCAAATCTAAGGAACCTGAATTGAATGTCTCTTAGTGAAAGGAAGAAAAAAAAGCAAGTTGTTGGTTACTTACAAACTGCCACGTGGGATGCCGTTAGGAGTGTTGAGTTTCTAGTACCATAAAAAACTGGTTGTTAACCAGTATATTCACCTCTCCCAGTGTGCTTGGTAGTCCGGTAGTTCAAGGGGATGGTCCTGCAGTAATCAGGTGTAATTCCGCCAGTGAAGGCTTAACTGCGTGTGCCGGTGTAGGCCGCGACCACGGCCTTTCCTGTAAAATGGTCTGGAGCTCCCAAGCGGGTGTTATTTGCGATTGTAAATTTTTGCAAAAACGAGCAAGAAACAGTGCCGGGTGGTTGTAGTAGCTGCCCTAGATATGTTTTGGGCAATTTCGCTGTATTTAGCAGGTTATATGAGCTAAAATAACACTTTTGTGGCCAGAGCTCTGTCTCCACACTTCCTACCAGTTTGGCTGCCGGCTCCGCCCCCCCGGAAACATCTTTTTAAAAGCAGGAGGGGGAGAGAACAGTACACCTGGTCTATCCCATTCCTTCGTAATAATTTCTGAAAACCTCTTAGGGATTGGAAAAACGTCAGTGTAAACAGGCTCTGCAAAGTATTTGTCCATTTTACACAATTTCTCTGGGACTACAATGGTGTCACAGTCATCCAGAGTTGCTAAAACCTCCCTGAGCAACACGCGGAGGTGTTCAAGCTTAAATTTAAATGCTGTCATTTCAGAGTCAGACTTAAGTAACGCCTTCCCTGAATCAGAAATGTCACCCACAGATAGAAGCTCTCCTGCTTCGGCTTCTGTACATTGTGAGGGTATATCAGACATAGCTACTAAAGCGTCAGAAAGCTCTGTATTTGTTCTAGCCCCAGAGCTATCTCGCTTTCCTAGTAACCCTGGCAGTTTGGACAATACTTCTGTGAGGGTATGATTCATAACTGCCGCCATGTCTTGTAAGGTAAACGGATTGGAGGCGCCAGATGTACTTGGCGTCACTTGCGCAGGAGATATAGGTTCTGACACATTGGGAGAGCTAGGTGGTTTAACCTCCCTTTTGTCAGTCTGAGAAACCGCTGGTGATAAATCTTTAAAAGCCATAATATGGTCTTTATAACTTATAGAAAGGTCAGTGCATTTGGTACACATTCTAAGAGGGGGTTCCACAATGGCTTCTAAACATAATGAACAAGGAGTTTCCTCTATGTCAGACATGTTTAACAGACTAGTAATGAGACCAGCAGGCTTGGAAAACACTTTAATAAATGTGAAAAAGCAATTAAACAAAAACGGTACTGTACCTTTAAGAGAAAAAAACTTCCACATAAACTGCAAAACAGTGTTAAAAAGTAGTAAACTCTACAAAATTTTTACAGTGTGTATAAGAGACTAAAGCAGCATTGCACCCACTTGCAAATGGATGATTAACCCCTTAGGCCCCAAACCGGATTAGAAAAACGGTAAAACCGTTAAAAAACAGTCAAAAACACTGTCACAGCTCTGCTGTGGCTCCTACCTGCCCTTAAACACGATTTTGCAGGAAAAAAACGCTCTATAGTGGTCCTAGATGCCAGAGGACTCCTTTAGGGAAGCTGGATGTCTGAGTCTGGATATCAACTGAGCATAAAGTGCGCGAAAATAGGCCCCTCCCACCATGCACTCAATGTCAGAGGGCCTTAAAAAAGTAATCCTAGGAGTAATCTAACAAGCCATGTGGAAAACTAGGCCCCAAATAAAGATTTATCACCCTCAGAGAAAAAACTTTTTTTCTGTAAGTTATGCAAACGTTTTTACACTAAGTAATATGAGAGTTAACATGAATATTACCCTTATCTTGTAAGCATGATCCCAGTCGTTGTTAAATCACTGTATCAGGCTTACCTCAAATATACCAGGCACTGTCAGCATTTTCTAGACCTTATCATCTCTCTAGAAAAAAATATACTGAACATACCTCAAAGCAGGTGATCTGCAAATCGTCGCCCCAACTGAAGTTTTCTTTCCATACTCTTCAGTTATGTGTGAGAACAGCAATGGACCTTCGTTACAAACCGCTAAAATCATCAACCTCCAGGCAGATTCTTCTTCCAATTTCTGTCTGAGAGTAAAACAGTACAACGCCGGTACCGTTTAAAAATAACAAACTCTTGATTGAAGGTAAAAACTACACTAAGTCACCACATTTCTCTTGATACTTCCTTTCTTGTTGAGAGCTGCAAGAGAATGACTGGGGGTGGCAGTTAGGGGAGGAGCTATATAGACAGCTCTGCTGTGGGTGTCCTCTTGCAGCTTCCTGTTGGGAAGGAGAATATCCCACAAGTAATGGATGAACCCGTGGACTGGATACACCTATACAAGAGAAAGAGAGCACAAAAGAGAGGGGGAGAGTGCGCAAAAGAGAGGGGGAGAGTGCGCAAAATAGAGGGGGGAGAGTGCGCAAAAGAGAGGGAGGGAGAGTGTGCAAAAGAGAGGGGGGAGAGTGGGCAAAAGAGAGGGGGGAGTGCGCAAAAGAGAGAGGGGAGAGTGCGCAAAAGTGAGGGGGGAGAGTGCGCAAAAGAGAGGGGGGAGAGTGCGCAAAAGAGAGGGGGGAAAGTGCACAAAAGAGAGGGGGGAGAGTGCACAAAAGAGAGGGGGAGAGTGCGCAAAAGAGAGGGGGGAGAGTGCGCAAAAGAGAGGGGGGAGAGTGTCCAAAAGAGAGGGGGGAGAGTGCGCAAAAGAGGGGGGGTGCACAAAAGAGAGGGGGGAGAGTGTGCAAAAGAGCGGGGGAGAGTGCACAAATGAAAGGGGGAGTGTGCGCAAAAGAGAGGGGGAGAGTGCGCAAAAGAGATGGGGGAGAGAGCGCAAAAGAGGGGGGAGAGAGCGCAAAAGAGAGGGGGGAGAGAGCGCAAAAGAGAGGGGGAGAGAGCGCAAAAGGGAGGGGGAGAGAGACAGCAAAAGAGAGGGGGGAGAGAGACCGCAAAAGAGAGGAGGGAGAGAGACAGCAAAAGAGAGGAGGGAGAGAGACAGCAAAAGAGAGGGGGAGAGAGCACAAAAGAGAGGGGGAGAGAGCACAAACGAGAGGGGGGAGAGTGCGCAAAAGAGAGGGGGGAGAGTGCGCAAAAGAGAGGGGGGAGAGTGCGCAAAAGAGAGGGGGGAGAGTGCGCAAAAGAGAGGGGGAGTGTGCGCAAAAGAGAGGGGGAGAGTGCACAAAAGAGATGGGGGAGAGAGCGCAAAAGAGGGGGGAGAGAGCGCAAAAGAGAGGGGGGAGAGAGCGCAAAAGAGAGGGGGAGAGAGCGCAAAAGGGAGGGGGAGAGAGACAGCAAAAGAGAGGGGGGAGAGAGACAGCAAAAGAGAGGGGGGAGAGAGACCGCAAAAGAGAGGAGGGAGAGAGACAGCAAAAGAGAGGAGGGAGAGAGACAGCAAAAGAGAGGGGGGAGAGAGCACAAAAGAGAGGGGGGAGAGAGCACAAACGAGAGGGGGGAGAGTGCGCAAAAGAGAGGGGGGAGAGTGCGCAAAAGAGAGGGGGGAGAGTGCGCAAAAGAGAGGGGGGGGAGAGAGCGCAAAAGAGAGGGGAGAGAGCGCAAAAGACGGGGGAGAGAGCGCAAAAGAGGGGAGAGAGAGCGCAAAAGAGAGGGGGAGAGAGCGCAATAGAGAGGGGGGAGAGAGCGCAAAAGAGAGGGAAGAGAGCGCAAAAGAGAGGGGGAGAGAGCGCAAAAGAGAGGGGGGAAAGAGTGCAAAAGAGAGGGGAGAGAGCGCAGAAGAGAGGGGGAGAGAGCGCAAAAGAAAGGGGGAAGAGAGCACAAAAGGGGGGGGGAGAGAGCGCAAAAGAGATGGGGAGAGGGCGCAAAAGAGAGGGGGAGAGAGCGCAAAAGAGAGGAGGAGAGAGCGCAAAAGAGAAGGGGAGAGAGAGAACAAAATAGAGGGAGAGAGACAGCAAAAGAGAAGAGAGAGAGCAAATGAGATGGGGGCAGAGAGAGAGCAAAAGAGAGGGAGAGAGACAGCAAAAGAGGGGGAGAGAGACAGCAAAAGAGGGGTAGAGAGACAGCAAAAGAGAGGGAGAGAGACAGCAAAAGAGAGAGAGAGAGACAGCAAAAGAGGGGTAGAGAGACAGCAAAAGAGAGGGAGAGAGACAGCAAAAGAGAGGGGGGAGAGAGAGAGCAAAAGAGAGGGGGAAGAGAGAGAGCAAAAGAGAGGGGGAAGAGAGAGCAAAAGAGAGGGGGGAGAGAGAGAGCAAAAGAGAGGGGGGAGAGAGAGAGCAAAAGAGAGGGGGGAGAGAGAGAGCAAAAGAGAGGGGGGAGAGAGAAAGAGTAAAAGAGAGGGGAGAAAGAGAGAGCAAAAGAGAGGGGGGATAGAAAGAGAGCAAGGGGTGGGACCGGCTTTAGGACTAGTATATATATATAAAACACTATATACATATGTACAATATATACACAACTGACAAGCTCAAATTTAGTTTATTAGTCAAGTACTAATTTCACTGTTGTATTGTAATAAAAGAGGCTAGTTTCTGTTCACATCTGTAAATTTTATTGTCATTCAATAATGTCAAAATTAATTATTTAAATTACACATTTTACTTGTAGAGACCAATCAACAAGCACTACTCAGGTGCTGAACCAAAGATGGGCTGGCTCGTAAGCTTACATTCCTGCTTTTCAAATATAGATACCAAGAGAACGAAGAAAAATTGATAATACGAGTAAATTGCTCTATCTGAATCATGAAAGAAAAACATTTGGGTACAGTATCCCTTTAACCCCTTAATGACCACAGCACTTTTACACTTTCTGTCCGTTTGGGACCAAGGCTATTTTTACATTTCTGCGGTGTTTGTGTTTAGCTGTAATTTTCCTCTTACTCATTTACTGTACCCACACATATTATACACCGTTTTTCTCGCCATTAAATGGACTTTCTAAAGATACCATTATTTAAATCATATCTTATAATTTACTATAAATTTTTTTATAAAATATGAGGAAAAAATGGAAAAAAACACACTTTTTCTAACTTTGACCCCCAAAATCTGTTACACATCTACAACCACCAAAAAAAACCATGCTAAATAGTTTCTAAATTTTGTCCTGAGTTTAGAAATACCCAATGTTTACATGTTCTTTGCTTTTTTTGCAAGTTATAGGGCCATAAATACAAGTAGCACTTTGCTATTTCCTAACCACTTTTTTTCAAAATTAGCGCTAGTTAAATTGGAACACTAATATCTTTCAGGAATCCCTGAAAATCCATTGACATGTATATATTTTTTTTTAGAAGACATCCCAAAGTATTGATCTAGACCCATTTTGGTATATTTCATGCCACCATTTCACCGCCAAATACGATCAAATAAAAAAAATTGTTCACTTTTTCACAAATTTTTTCACAAACTTTAGGTTTCTCACTGAAATTATTTACAAACAACTTATGCAATTATAGCATACATGGTTGTAAATGCTTCTCTGGGATCCCCTTTGTTCATAAATAGCAGAGATATATGGCTTTGGCTTTGCTTTGTTGGTAATTAGAAGGCTGCTAAATGCCACTGCGCACCACACGTGTATTATGCCCAGCAGTGAAGTAGGGAGCTTCTAGGGTTACTTTTAGCTTTAGTGTAGTGTAGTAGACAACCCCAAGTATTGATCTAGGCCCATTTTGGTATATTTCATGCCACCATTTCACCGCCAAATGCCATCAAATTAAAAAAAACTTTACATTTTTCACAATTTTAGGTTTCTCACAGCTTGTGCAATTATGGCACAAATGGTTGTAAATGCTTCTCTGGGATCCCCTTTGTTCAGAAATAGCAGACATATATGACTTTGGCGTTGCTTTTTGGTAATTAGAAGGCCGCTAAATGCTGCTGCGCATCACAGGTGTATTATGGCTAGCAGTGAAGGGGTTAATTAGGTAGTTTGTAGGAAGCTTGCAGGGTTAATTTTAGCTTTAGTGTAGAGATCAGCCTCCCACCTGACACATCCCACCTCCTGATCCCTCCCAAACAGCTCTCTTCCCTCCCCCACCCCACAATTGTCCCCGCCATCTTAAGTACTGGCAGAAAGTCTGCCAGTACTAAAGTTTTTTTTTTTTTTAAATAAATTACAAAAAATTAGCATATTTACATATGCTGCTGTGTAGGATCCCCCCTTAGCCCCCAACCTCCCTGATCCCTCCCAAAACAGCTCTCTAGCCCTCCCCCTCTGCCTTATTGGGGGGCCATCTTGGGTACTGGCAGCTGTCTGCCAGTACCCAGTTTGCAAAAAAAAATGTGTTTTTTGTTTTTTTTATTGTTTTTTCTGTAGTGTAGTTTCCCCCCCCCCACACACACCAAACCCCACCACCTGACTGATGTTTTTTTTTTTTTACTTATTGCCCTTTTTTTTTTACATATAAATATTTTTCTGTAGTGTAGCAGTTCCCACCCGCTCCCTCCCCGTGCGCGCGCCCGCCCGCCCCCCACCATCCCGTGCACAGGAGCGCGCCTGTGCGCGCCCCCGGTCATCCCCGCCCACGATCCCGCCCCCCTCCACATCACCAGGGCCATCGATGGCCGCCACCCGTCTCCCACACAGGCTCCCACCCACCAACGAAGTAAGCCATGGATGTCCGGTGCAGAGAGAGCCACAGAGTGGCTTTCTCTGCATCGGATGGCTACAAAAGGTTATTGCAGGATGCCTCCATATCGAGACATCACTGCAATAACCATAAAGGAGCAGGTAACGTGCAGGATCGCTTCCGGCTGCTTTCAACACCGAGGACGTGCAGGGTACGTCCTGAAGAGTTAACTGCCTTTTTTTTTAGGACGTACCCTGCACGTCCTCGGTCGTTAAGGGGTTAAAGGAACAGTCTAGTCAAAATTAAACTTCCGTGATTCAGATAGAGCATGCAATTTTAAGCAACTTTCTAATTTACTCCTATTATCAATTATGCTTCGTTCTCTTTGTATCTTTATTTGAATGTAAGCTAAGGAGCCGGCCCATTTTTGGTTCATCGCTTGCTAATTGGTGGCTACAATTAGACATTACATTACATTCTTGCTTTTTCAATTAAAGATAACAAAAAAAAAGAAGAAAAATTGCTAATAGGAGTAAATAAAAATTTGCTTAAAATTGTCTGTTCTATCTGAATCATGAAAGTTTAATTTGACTAGACTATTCCTTTAACATTCCATCAGTGGAAGAGAAACCTCGCCTCCCACAGTGTAGTAAAATGCCTCTTGGCGAGACTGCATTCTAACAGTGATTTAATCCCTTTAGAACATTTCCCCTGCAATCCCAATTGCGATGCGGATGCGTTTATAATGTAGCACTACTGTGACAATGCTTCGAACATCAGGCCCATGGAGATTAAGTACAATTTACAATACTTTTAATAGGTAGAAATGGGACTAAAGCCAGCAGTAACCATAGATAGGAAGTATACATTGCGTTGTGTATATATGTATATGTATGTATATAAATATAAATATATATATATATATATATATATATATATACATATATGTGTGTGTGTATGTACGGTAATGAATCCTGAAGACTTCTGTGAAATGTTTACTTACATTAAAACAAGGCTATATAATCACTAGTAAGTGATACATTCATATTATATTAAAGGGACACACGTCAAAATGTAACTTTCAAGATTTAGATAGAGAACACAATTTTAAACAACTTTCCAATTCACTTTGATTATCTAAATGTGCACAATCTTTTTATATGCACACTTTCTGAGGCACCAGCACCTAAAAAGCATTTGCAAGATTCACAGAATATACGTATATGCATTTTGTGATTGGCTGATGGCTGTCACATGATGCAGTGGGAGTAAAAATAGAACTAACATTAAAATTTGTCAGAAAGAAATCTATTACTCATTTGAAATTCAAACGTGCTTTTTGCATTGTCTTTTTACCATACATTTACTGATTATGCTATTTTACTGTGTTTAGTGGTTCTTTAAGAAAGTAATAAAGATTTTTCTCTTATGAACATGATTGAAAATGAATCAATTCTTCATCAAAAAAAGAAAAACAGCAATCATATTTTCTTCTAGTTTAGTTTTTTTTTTAATGCTAAGTTTGAAACTGTATTTTCACACTATTGTTAAGGAATTGACAATCAACCAATAGTTCAAATATATATGTAAAAGTTGTTCAAACATCTCTATATTTGAGGCGTTATATGGGTTGCAGAGGATATGAAAAGGAATTAAAAGTAAAATATGAACATAAAATTTCTATATATATTTACAATCTCACATTACTGTATAGTAATAATAAGACAATTCTAGCTTTATGCTCATCTTATGGTTAAAGGATTACCTTGACTGCATAATGATTTCCTGGGTCTCGTGCATATGATGCCCGGTAATATACAGCATCCCCAGCCTGGCAGCATGGTGTAGAACTGGTCAGACGGAAGTCGGGCCAACTCTCCAACCCAAAGTTCACTGGCTCCCTTTGACCCGCCATAAAGATGTCCTCACATCGAGCATATAACCGTCGCAGAGCCTCAGCCTGTAGCTCAGCTATCCTTCCTCCACACCCTTTTGTTCGCTCCAATGAGTCTCCTGATTCACTACCTCCACCTTCCCAGCTTCGTTCTGTGTCGTAAGTTGGGTTGGCCATATTCAGCTGGGATCCAGGTGCTTTTTCTGGCGTTGACTGGTGGGGAACTATATTCTTTTTGGGAAGTGGAGGTGGGGTGGGATGGGGTTCTGGGTCTTCGGGTGGACTCCCACCTCTTTGGCGAGGCTGCTTATATGGGATCATGTTGGCTCGTGACTGACCTGTAGACAAAAAATAAAACAATGAATATCACTGTCTAGAATTTCTCCCGTTACACATCTATCCTACATCCTGGCTACTTCTTTCTCTGAAAACCCATTGGATCACACTCCTCTTTTCTACGTAAATACATTTCTCAACCTTTAATTTAATTTAATACATGAACTTTATTAGATTCTGTAAATAGTAAAATCTTTTTATTTGTCTCTATTTTACAAATACTACTAACCATGAATTGCTTTTTTGTCTCTCTAATAAAATATTTTTATTTTTAGGGCAGTGGGACTGTGCAAAACTCTCTAGGTGAAATCTGATTTGTTTTTTCTAAAGTGGCATTAATACTTTTTTCATCTGTTAGTAACATACTAACTGATTTTCCACATTGCTTTTTAGCCATTAAATAATAACACACAAACTTCTGTACTCTACTGCAACTATCAGTAATACACATCATTCTCCACACTGGAATTTGTCTGATTAAAATACCCAAGTGAGATTAATGCATACCAGGGTGTGGGTTTTCATAGCCAAGTATGTATTTAAGTGCAATTGTTTCACTTAATACTGACCCCTTGGAGCTTGTGGTAGGTAATTCCTTGTGTTAGAGGGGTGATGAAGGAATCAGAATTCTTTGTTAATTACAAATAAATACATTTATGAAATATTTGTTGTCCTCACCTTAATGTTTTTGTCTGCTTTCTAAATTAATTACTATACAATAGATAAAGACAGCAACCAGACCTCATAATGCCAAAAGGGCCAGATTTGGCATTAGGCACAGTAGGCATGTGCCTACAGCCGCATTGCAGCGAGGGGCGCAAGGGGGCACGCCTGTAGTGAGTGTATTAACATTTTTTAAAAACAATGCAGATGCAGTCACTGTCAATAACTTTTTTTAATTTTTTTTATTAAAGACTAAGACTTTGTAGATCGATGATTGATCATACCATACTGTATTGTATTTCTACACAACACAAATTATGACAGACAAGCTCTGGGACTGGGCAGCTGTTGACAGAGCAGTTGCGCCTGTTTTGCGGTGTGGAGGGAGGGTCTCAGGAGCGAGTCAGCAACTAGCGAGTAAGTACCTACCCTCTCACCACCCTCCCACTATGACTACAGTCTCCAGTCAAAAAAGTGCTGTGGTCTGCTCCTGACCTTGACAGCGCACGGTTTGGTTGGTTTGCGGGTTTGGGGGATGCGGCAGTGCACTCACGTCACGTGATGCCAGCTGCCACCCTCAGACTCTCAGAGTAGCAGTAATTGGGAAAGTGCTGAGGCCGGGTCCTCCTGACTGCTGCTGTCGTGTGTCACTGTCGCCTACTCACCTGCTGTCTGTGTCTGCTGCGACTGCCAACAAGAAAATTGACTGCTGACTGTAAACTTACTTTAAGTTAGAACTGTAGTAACATTAACTTAACAGACTCAGTAAGAGTGTTTTATTTGCCGATGATCGTTGATATAATTGTATATTTCCACAAGAGGCCAATAAAATGTGCAACTTTATTAGCACAACAGACTTACTCATGTGTGCCCAATGGTTAGCAATCTATGTTCAATTGTATTCTATTTCCATGAAAATAAAAGTAAAACTTAGGTAGGAAATAGTTGGGAAATTTGTAGAGGTAACAAGAGACAGGTAACCTGCTAATTCAACTGGATTATCCTCTATAAAAATATAGAGATGGAAGGAGATAATTCAAATCTTACTTTGAGTTTCCTTTGAAAAAGTATGTCTTAAAGGGACACTGAACCCAAATTTTTTCTTTCGTGATTCAGATAGAGCATGACATTTTAAGCAACTTTCTAATTTACTCCTATTATCAAATTTTCTTTATTCTCTTGGTATCTTTATTTGAAATGCAAGAATGTAAGTTTAGATGCCGGCCCATTTTTGGTGAACCACCTAGGTTGTCCTTGCTGATTGGTGGATAAATTCATCCACCAATCAAAAACTGCTGTCCAGTGTTCTGAACCAAGAAAAAAGCTTAGTTGTCTTCTTTTTCAAATAAAGATAGCAAGAGAACGAAGACACACTGATAATAGGAGTAAATTAGAAAGTTGCTTAAAATTTGGGTTCAGTGTCTCTTTAATTATGTTGGCCTAGGATCAAAGTAAAATCATGCTGATATAAATAATTTATTTATTTTTTGCTTCAGGCAACAATAGTTATAAAATAGTACTTGATTTTGGATTAGACATGAGAGGGGTACAACATTTAACCCCAAGAGGCTGAATAAGTCATGTCCTGTGTGGTGGAGCCTCTATCAATAAATAAACAAAATAAATTACCAGAGATATATCTGCAATACATACTTTTATGTTGTGTGTGTATGTAAAGTTCCATCCATTTTTGATAGCGGTTTTCAATTGTATGGCCATTTGAGTTAAGTTAAAGGGACATGAAACCCAAAATTAGTCATTCATGATTGAGATAGAAAATGCAATTTAAAACAACTTTCCAATTTACTTTTATTATCTAATTTGCTTCGTTCTCTTGATGTCCTTTGTTGAAAAGCATATCTAGATAGGCTTAGTAGGTGCTGATTAGTGGCTGTACATATATGCCTCATGTGATTGGCTCAACCCTGTGCATTGCTTTTTCTCCAACAAAGGATATCTAAAGAGCTAGATAAAATAAATAAATTGAAATGTTGTTGTATTCTCTATCTGAATCTTGAAAGAAACTTTTTGGGTTTAACTGTTTGTGCCCCTTCCCTTGAATGTCTCCTGCACTAATATTGGACAATGCTTCCTTTGCCCTACTAGTAGCAGAACTATGTGAGAGTCCTCCCCATGTCATGGATTAAAGGGACATAAACTAGATTGCTAATATGAAAGCCTGCTCTTTAAACACGTTAAAATATTTTTTTGCTTAAAAACTTTAAAAAAAATTAAAGCTAACATGTTTGTACACAACTGGACCTTAGGGACTGATTGCTCATTGGCTGATAACTCCCACTCCTCCAGTGACACACCTCACAAGCATAAAAACAGTTTAGTTTTTCTTACTTCATGAACATGCTTTTTACAAAAAAATAAATAAATAAAAAACACATTTTAAAATGTGCTCTCATATTTAAAAATAGCTTTACTTTTCCTTTAATACCTCAGGTTGATGAAGCAATTCAGACAAATGTGTATATATATATACCTCTTCCCATTACTTTACCTGTACCAAAACTGTGTGTGTATACTGTGTGTATATATATATATATATATATATATATATATATATATATATATATATATATATACACACACACACACACACATACATACAAAACACAATCCATATACTTTTATAGCTTTGCACACATCTTCACTTTAAATAACATTTCATAATCAATCCTTTGATCACTGACTTTTTTTTATTTTATTATAACCACCAATACTTTAACTTATATTTCATCTTTATTCTGTCTTTAACCTCATCCCCTATTTTTACTATTCTCACTACACCGATCTTTCAGCAATCTAATCTCATTTGCCTCTTTTTTTCTTTTACAAACATTATTCCACCCCTCCTTCTGTCATGACCCTGACAAACTGGCTAAACACGCTGTCCAGCATTCACACCAGAAGATGAACTATGCTCTACAGGAATAATGATGCAATACAGTTGTCGGCTGCTGCTGCTCTGCAGGTAACCAGGACAATGTAGGGAGCAATGATCTGCAGCTCTTACCTAGGTTGCTGTAAGTTGCTCCGCCAGGACTGCAGTCAGAGGAGGATTCTGAAACAGTGCCATGCTCTTCTGGGGTGTGTGTTTCTGTGCCAGTTGGAAGGGGTATTGGGGGTACAAGGACACTGTCCAACTGAATCTGCTCAGGAGGGGATGGCAAAGTCAAGGCTGTAACTCCAGGGGAAGCAGGGCTTTCTGAGGGTGTTGCATCATTATTACTGCTGACAGGAAAAACAAGATTGTTAAACACACGTCCATTTCCAAACACTGAAAAAGTCATTTGTAAAACCACACAGGTATAATCTCCAATGTTCCTCTGTGTCTTTTCCACTGGGGAACATAGTGTAAGAAATAAACTCATAAAGAACAAGGAATTAAAGACAAAATTATAGCTGACAGTGGGATTAAAAAGAAAACAGGATTTTAATGGAGAGGTAAAGTAAAGTAAAACAGGAAGGGAGAAAGCTGCGTGAGAATGACATTAGAGGGGAAGTCAGAGTGGTCAGGAGTAGAGGAAGAGCAAACAGATGTATATATGTGATCTCACCCTGTACGGTTACTGACACAGCCCCCCATTCTGTGTTTTCTGCAGAGACTGCTGACCTCACCTGTGTGTTTACCTGAGTGGGAGGGTTACCCAGGCACCAACCCCTGTGACAGCTCAGCAGTGGCACCACCCCCACCCCCCTGACAAGTTTGATAAGGAAAAGCAGGAAAAACCTAAAGTGCACTCCCTAGTTTAGAGTTAGGAGAAACGCCTACATATGAAAAGTAAGAGAGCAGTCTCTAGTTTAAGGGAGGGGGCCAGAGGGGGAAAAGGAGTGCCCCTTATTTTTACCCCCTACACTGTTACTTAGATCCACTGTCCTCCCAGCACTGAGGTGTTTTTGTCCCTATGCTCACTAACAGAATGATCCTGCTACCTTGATCCTTTACAACCCTGACACTGAATGTAAAGGATCAGGAAAGTAGACAGCAGGGCTGGAGTATGATGTTATTGCGTATAGGAGCAGGCAGTATGGATTCTCATTGGCTGTACTGTACAGTTTGTAGAGCTTTAAAAAAATACACTTCAGTGCTGGGCAGCTGTCGGATCAGGTAAGTATCAGTACATGGGTTAAAAATAAGCATATGGGGGGGGCACTAAAGCTGCTGCAAAGGCAGCAACAGGATTACTTTTATGCACTTAGCAAGATAATAAATAGGTCCCTTTAAATAAAACCAGTTCATTTTTTATTTTTTTAAATAAAGAGAAAAATGCATGTTTTTGCAATACTAGTCTGAGATTCTAGCTTACTGGACAATAAGCAAAACTCCTGCAGATCTACTGGTGCATAATGACACCCTTAGAAATAAAAACAAAAGCATCTTTTTCCTCAATAAAGGAACAATTGCTTAACAGATGTAATACAATTTAAATGGCTTATTCTACAAAAAAGGAGACAAGACACAGGAACACTGTACTGTAAAATTGTTTTCCTTTTAATGAGTTTAGAGTGACTTTTTATACCTGCAGCAGAGTATTAAATGCATGTGGAAATGTTGCTTTTGGTTTGTTTATGAATAAGAATCTGGGGGGGTTTCTCATTCAAATCATAACCAAACGTTGTTGAGAAAAGGCACGTTCTTATGGACTGAGCATGCAGGAAGAGCAGTTATCCTTATCGTATCTCTATTTCTATACACTAAGGCCAATACATAGAGACATAAACAATTTAGTATCTATCTCTCCTATCCCTAGTGGGAGATTAATTTGTGCTGTTGCCTCTTGTTTACATACGGCTAGATTAGGAGTTTTGCGTTAGGAGCTGTGCGGTGCTAACGTGCAGTTTTTTCTCACCGCTCACTTACCTACAGCGCTGGTATTACAGCTTTTACAAACCCGGCGTTAAAAGACAAGAAGTAAGCGTAGAGCAAACTTGTGCTCCATACCGCACTCCAATACCAGCGCTGCTTAAGCGAGCGGTGAGCTGGTTGTACGTGCTCGTGCACGATTTCCCCATAGACATCAATGGGGAGAGCCGTCTGAGAAAAAGTCTAACACCTGCAAAAAAGCAGCGTAAAACTCAGTAACGCAGCCCCATTGATTCCTATGGGGACACTAAAGTTATGTTTACACCTAACACCCTAACATGAACCCCAAGTCTAAACACCCCTAATCTTACACTTATTAACCCCTAAACTGCCGATCCGGACATCGCCGCCACCTACATTATACTTATTAACCCCTAATTTGCTGCCCCCAAGATCGCCGACACCTATATTATATTTATAAACCCCTAATCTCCCTCCCCCAATGTCGCCGCAACCTACCTACACTTATTAATCCCTAATCTGCCGCCCCCAACGTCGCCGCCACTATTCTAAATTTATTAACCTCTAAACCTAAATCTAACCCTAACACCCACTAACTTAAATATAATTTAAATAAATCTAAATAAAAAATCCTATCATTAACTAAATAATTCCTATTTAAAACTAAATACTTACCTGTAAAATAAACAATAAGCTAGCTACAATATAACTAATAGTTACATTGTAGCTAGCTTAGGGTTAATTTTTATTTTACAGGCAAGTTTGTTTTTATTTTAACTAGGTAGAATAGTTACTAAATAGTTATTAACTATTTAATAACTACCTAGCTAAAATAAATACAAATTTACCTGTAAAATAAAACCTAACCTAAGTTACACTAACACCTAACACTACACTACAATTAAATAACTTACATAAATTAAATACAATTAAATAAATTAAATAAAATTAGCTAAATTACAAAAAAACAAACAAACACTAAATTACAGAAAATAAAAAACAAATTGCAAGATATTTAAACTAATTACACCTAATCGTCCTATAAAAAAAAAAACAAAAAAAAAAACCCTAGCCTAAACTAAACTATCAATAGCCCTTAAAAGGGCCTTTTCTCCAACATTGGTGTGTCCGGTCCACGGCGTCATCCTTACTTGTGGGATATTCTCTTCCCCAACAGGAAATGGCAAAGAGTCCCAGCAAAGCTGGTCACATGATCCCTCCTAGGCTCCGCCCACCCTAGTCATTCTCTTTACCGTTGCACAGGCAACATCTCCACGGAGATGGTTAAGAGTTTTTTGGTGTTTAAATGTAGTTTTTATTCTTCTATCAAGTGTTTGTTATTTTAAAATAGTGCTGGTATGTACTATTTACTCTGAAACAGAAAAGGATGAAGATTTCTGTTTGTAAGAGGAAGATGATTTTAGCAGACAGTAACTAAAATCGATTGCTGTTTCCACATAGGACTGTTGAGATGAAGTAACTTCAGTTGGGGGAAACAGTTAGCAGACTTTTCTGCTTAAGGTATGACTAGCCATATTTCTAACAAGACTGTGTAATGCTGGAAGGCTGTCATTTCCCCTCATGGGGACCGGTAAGCCATTTTCTTAGTCAAAAACAAACAGAATAAAGGGCTTATTATGGGCTAAAAAACTGGTAGACATTTTTATGGGCTAAATCGATTGCTTTATTTGTGCATATTATTCAAATTTAGGCTAACTATTGACATTTATAATCTTGGGGAACGTTTATAAAACGGCAGGCACTGTATTGGACACTTTTTTCAGTCAGGGGGCCTTTCTAGTCATAGACTGAGCCTCATTTTCGCGCCATTAATGCACAGTTGTTTTTTAAGAGCAGGGCATGCAGATGCATGTGTGAGGATCTAAGAATCTCTGAAAAAGCTTTTAGAAGGCATCATTTGGTATCGTATTCCCCTCAGGGCTTGGTTGGGTCTTAGCAAAGACTGTATCTGGGACTGTATAGGGGTTAAATTGAAAAACGGCTCTGGTTCCGTTATTTTAAGGGTTAAAGCTCTGAAATTTGGTGTGCAATACTTTTAAGGCTTTAAGACACTGTGGTGAAAATTTGGTAATTTTTGAACAATTCCTTCATACTTTTTCACATATTCAGTAATAAAGTGTTTTCTGTTTGAAATTTAAAGTGACAGTAACGGTTTTATTTTAAAACGTTTTTTGTGCATTGTTGACAAGTTTAAGCCTGTTTAACATGTCTGTACCTTCAGATAAGCTATGTTCTATATGTATGAAAGCCAATGTGTCTCTCCATTTAAATTTATGTGATAATTGTGCCATAGCGTCCAAACAAAGTAAGGACAGTACTGCCACAAATAATGATATTGCCCAAGATGATTCCTCAAATGAGGGGAGTAAACATGATACTACATCATCTCCTACTGTGTCTACACCAGTTTTGCCCATGCAGGAGGCCCCTAGTACATCTAGTGCGCCAATACTTATTACCATGCAACAATTAACGGCTGTAATGGATAACTCCATAGTAAATCTTTTATCCAAAATGCCTACTTATCAGAGAAAGCGCGATTGCTCTGTTTTAAACACTGAAGAGCAAGAGGACGCTGATGATAATTGTTCTGTCATACCCTCACACCAATCTGAAGGGGTCATGAGGGAGGTTTTGTCTGAGGGAGAAATTTCAGATTCAGGAAAAATTTCTCATCAAGCTGAACCTGATGTTGTGACATTTAAATTTAAATTAGAACATCTCCGCGCACTGCTTAAGGAGGTATTATCTACTCTGGATGATTGTGACAATTTGGTCATTCCAGAGAAATTATGCAAGATGGACAGGTTCCTAGAGGTTCCGGTGCCCCCCGACGCTTTTCCTATACCCAAGCGGGTGGCGGACATAGTAAATAAAGAGTGGGAAAAGCCCGGCATACCTTTTGTTCCTCCCCCTATATTTAAAAAATTATTTCCTATGGTCAACCCCAGAAAGGACTTATGGCAGACAGTCCCCAAGGTCGAGGGGGCAGTTTCTACTCTAAACAAACGCACTACTATTCCTATCGAAGATAGTTGTGCTTTTAAAGATCCTATGGATAAAAAACTGGAAGGTTTGCTTAAAAGGATTTTTGTACAGCAAGGCTACCTTCTACAACCAATTTCATGCATTGTTCCTGTCACTACGGCAGCGTGGTTCTGGTTCGAGGAACTAGAAAAGTCGCTCAGTAGAGAAACTCCATATGAGGAGGTTATGGACAGAGTTCACGCACTTAAATTGGCTAACTCTTTTATTTTAGATGCCGCTTTGCAATTAGCAAAATTAGCGGCGAAAAATTCAGGGTTTGCTATTGTGGCGCGCAGAGCGCTTTGGCTAAAGTCTTGGTCAGCGGATGTGTCATCCAAGACAAAGTTACTTAACATTCCTTTCAAAGGTAAAACTTTATTTGGACCTGATTTGAAAGAGATTATTTCAGACATCACTGGGGGAAAGGGCCACGCCCTTCCACAGGATAGGTCTTTTAAGGCTAAAAATAAGCCTAATTTTCGTCCCTTTCGCAGAAATGGACCAGCCTCTAATTCTGCATCCTCTAAGCAAGAGGGTAATGCCTCACAACCCAAACCAGCTTGGAAACCAATGCAAGGCTGGAACAAGGGTAAGCAGGCCAAGAAGCCTGCCACTGCTAACAAGACAGCATGAAGGAGTAGCCCCCGATCCGGGACCGGATCTGGTGGGGGGCAGACTCTCTCTCTTTGCTCAGGCTTGGGCAAGAGATGTTCAGGATCCTTGGGCGCTAGAAATAGTTTCTCAAGGTTATCTCCTGGAATTCAAGGAACTACCCCCAAGGGGAAGGTTCCACAAGTCTCACTTATCCTCAAACCAAATAAAGAGACAGGCATTCTTACATTGTGTAGAAGACCTGTTAAAGAGGGGAGTGATACACCCAGTTCCAATAAAGGAACAAGGAATGGGATTTTATTCCAATCTGTTCGTAGTTCCCAAAAAAGAGGGAACGTTCAGACCAATTTTGGATTTGAAGATCCTAAACAAATTTCTCAGGGTACCATCGTTCAAAATGGAAACTATTCGAACGATTCTACCCACCATCCAGGAAAGTCAATTTATGACTACCGTGGATCTAAAGGATGCGTACCTACATTTCCCTATCCACAAGGAACATCATCAGTTCCTAAGGTTCGCTTTTCTGGACAAACATTACCAGTTTGTGGCTCTTCCATTCGGATTAGCCACTGCTCCAAGGATTTTCACAAAGGTGCTAGGGTCCCTTCTAGCGGTTCTAAGACCAAGGGGCATTGCAGTAGTACCTTACTTGGACGACATTCTAATACAAGCGTCGTCCTTGTCAAAGGCAAAGGCTCATACGGACATCGTTCTAGCCTTTCTCACATCTCACGGATGGAAGGTGAACAAAGAAAAGAGTTCTCTGTCCCCGTCAACAAGAGTTCCCTTCTTGGGAACAATAATAGATTCCTTAGAAATGAGGTTTTTTCTGACAGAGGTCAGAAAATCAAAACTTCTAAGCTCTTGTCAAGTGCTTCATTCTGTTCCTCGTTCTTCCATAGCGCAGTGCATGGAAGTAATAGGATTGATGGTTGCAACAATGGACATAGTTCCTTTTGCACGAATTCATCTAAGACCATTACAACTGTGCATGCTCAAACAGTGGAATGGGGATTATACAGACTTGTCTCCAATGATTCAAGTAGATCAAAAGACCAGTGATTCACTCCGTTGGTGGCTGACCCTGGACCATCTGTCCCAGGGAATGAGCTTCCGCAGGCCAGAGTGGGTCATTGTCACGACCGACGCCAGTCTAGTGGGCTGGGGTGCGGTCTGGGAATCCCTGAAAGCTCAGGGTCTATGGTCTCGGGAAGAGTCTCTTCTCCCGATCAACATTCTGGAACTGAGAGCGATATTCAATGCTCTCAGAGCTTGGCCTCAACTAGCAAAGGCCAAATTCATAAGGTTCCAATCAGACAACATGACGACTGTTGCTTATATCAATCATCAAGGGGGAACAAAGAGTTCTCTGGCGATGAAGGAAGTGACCAAAATTATTCAATGGGCGGAGGATCACTCCTACCACTTGTCTGCGATCCACATCCCAGGAGTGGAAAATTGGGAAGCGGATTTTCTGAGTCGTCAGACATTTCATCCGGGGGAGTGGGAACTCCATCCGGAAATCTTTGCCCAAATAACTCAATTATGGGGCATTCCAGACATGGATCTGATGGCGTCTCGTCAGAACTTCAAGGTTCCTTGCTACGGGTCCAGATCCAGGGATCCCAAGGCGACTCTAGTAGATGCACTAGTAGCACCTTGGACTTTCAACCTAGCTTACGTATTCCCACCGTTTACTCTCATTCCCAGGCTGGTAGCCAGGATCAATCAGGAGAGGGCCTCGGTGATCTTGATAGCTCCTGCGTGTCCACGCAGGACTTGGTATGCAGACCTGGTGAATATGTCATCGGCTCCACCATGGAAGCTACCTTTGAGACAGGATCTTCTTGTTCAAGGTCCATTCGAACACCCAAATCTGGTCTCCCTCCAACTGAAGGCTTGGAGATTGAACGCTTGATTCTATCAAAGCGTGGGTTTTCAGATTCGGTGATAGATACTCTGGTTCAGGCCAGAAAACCTGTAACTAGAAAAATTTACCATAAAATATGGAAAAAATGTATCTGTTGGTGTGAATCCAAAGGATTCCCATGGAATAAGATAAAAATTCCTAAGATTCTCTCCTTTCTTCAAGAAGGTTTGGAGAAAGGATTATCTGCAAGTTCTCTAAAGGGACAGATCTCTGCTTTATCTGTCTTACTACACAAAAGACTGGCAGCTGTGCCAGATGTTCAAGCATTTGTTCAGGCTCTGGTTAGGATCAAGCCTGTTTACAGACCTTTGACTCCTCCCTGGAGTCTAAATCTAGTTATTTCAGTTCTTCAAGGGGTTCCGTTTGAACCCTTACATTCCATAGATATTAAGTTACTATCTTGGAAAGTTTTGTTTTTGGTTGCAATTTCTTCTGCTAGAAGAGTTTCAGAGTTATCTGCTCTGCAGTGTTCTCCTCCTTATCTGGTGTTCCATGCAGATAAGGTGGTTTTGCGTACTAAGCCTGGTTTTCTTCCTAAAGTTGTTTCTAACAAAAATATTAACCAGGAGATAGTTGTACCTTCTTTGTGTCCGAATCCAGTTTCAAAGAAGGAACGTTTGTTACACAATTTGGACGTTGTCCGTGCTCTAAAGTTCTATTTAGAGGCTACTAAAGATTTCAGACAAACATCTTCCTTGTTTGTTGTTTATTCTGGTAAAAGGAGAGGTCAAAAAGCGACTTCTACCTCTCTTTCCTTTTGGCTTAAAAGCATTATCCGTTTGGCTTATGAGACTGCCGGACGGCAGCCTCCTGAAAGAATCACAGCTCACTCCACTAGGGCTGTGGCTTCCACATGGGCCTTCAAGAACGAGGCTTCTGTTGACCAGATATGTAAGGCAGCGACTTGGTCTTCACTGCACACTTTTGCCAAATTTTACAAATTTGATACTTTTGCTTCTTCGGAGGCTATTTTTGGGAGAAAGGTTTTGCAAGCTGTGGTGCCTTCCGTTTAGGTGACCTGATTTGCTCCCTCCCTTCATCCGTGTCCTAAAGCTTTGGTATTGGTTCCCACAAGTAAGGATGACGCCGTGGACCGGACACACCAATGTTGGAGAAAACAGAATTTATGCTTACCTGATAAATTACTTTCTCCAACGGTGTGTCCGGTCCACGGCCCGCCCTGGTTTTTTAATCAGGTCTGATGAATTATTTTCTCTAACTACAGTCACCACGGTATCATATGGTTTCTCCTATATATATTTCCTCCTGTCCGTCGGTCGAATGACTGGGGTGGGCGGAGCCTAGGAGGGATCATGTGACCAGCTTTGCTGGGACTCTTTGCCATTTCCTGTTGGGGAAGAGAATATCCCACAAGTAAGGATGACGCCGTGGACCGGACACACCGTTGGAGAAAGTAATTTATCAGGTAAGCATAAATTCTGTTTTGCGGGGCATTGCCCCAAAGAAATCAGCTCTTTTACCTGTAAACAGTAAAACCCCCCAAATAAAACCCTAACTAAAAAAACTTAAGTTCCCCATTGCCCTGAAAAGGGCATTTGGATGGGCATTTAGCTCTATTGCTGCCCAAAGCCCTAACCTAAAAAAAACCCCCACCCAATACACCCTTAAAATCCTAACACTAACCCCGAAGATTCACTTACCGGGAAAAGTCTTCATCCAAGCGGCAAGATGTCCTCAACGAAGCTGGCAGAAGTGGTCCTCCAGACGGGCAGAAGTGGTCCTCCAGACGGGCAGAAGTGGTCATCCAGATGGCATCTTCTATCTTCATCCTTCCGACGCGGAGAGGCTCTATCTTCAAGGCATCCGGCGCGGAGCATCCTCTTCCAACGAAGTCTTCTTGCTGAATGAATATCTCTTTAAGTGACGTCATCCAAGATGGCGTCCCTTAGATTCCGATTGGCTGATAGAATTCTATCAGCCAATCGGAATTAAGGTAGACAAAATCCTATTGGCTGATGCAATCAGCCAATAGGATTGAGCTTGCATTCTATTGGCTGATTGGAACAGCCAATAGAATGCAAACTCAATCCTATTGGCTGATTGGATCAGCCAATAGGATTGAAGTTCAATCCTATTGGCTGGATGCATCAGCGAATAGGATTTTTTCTACCTTAATTCCGATTGGCTGATAGAATTCTATCAGCCAACTAGAATCTAAGGGACGCCATCTTGGATGACGTCACTTAAAGAGATATTCATTCAGCAAGAAGACGTCGTTGGAAGAGGATGCTCCGCGCCGGATGTCTTGAAGATGGAGCCGCTCCGCGCCGGAAGGATGAAGATAGAAGATGCCATCTGGATGTAGACTTCTGCCCATCTGGAGGACCACTTCTGCCCGTCTGGAGGACCACTTCTGCCGGCTTTGTTGAGGACATCTTGCCGCTTGGATGAAAACTTCTCCCGGTAAGTGAATCTTCGGGGTTAGTGTTAGGATTTTTTTAAGGGTGTATTGGGTGGGTTTTATTTTTAGGTTAGGGCTTTGGGCAGCAATAGAGCTAAATGCCCTTTTAAGGGCAATGCCCATCCAAATGCCCTTTTCAGGGCAATGGGGAGCTTAGGTTTTTTTAGTTAGGGTTTTATTTGGGGTGTTGGTTATGTGGGTGGTGGGTTTTATTGTTGGGGGGGGGGGCTGCGTGTATTTTTTTTTACTGGTAAAAGAGCTGATTTCTTTGGGGCAATGCCCCGCAAAAGGCCCTTTTTAAGGGCTATTTATAGTTTAGTTTAGGCTAGGGTTTTTTATTTTGGGGGGGCTTTTTTATTTTTATTAGATTAGGTGTAATTAGTTTAAATATCTTGTAATTTGTTTTTTATTTTCTGTAATTAGTGTTTTTATTTTTGTAATTTAGCTAATTTTATTTAATTTATTTAATTGTATTTAATTTATGTAAGTTATTTAATTGTAGTGTAGTATTAGGTGTTAGTATAATTTAGGTTAGGTTTTATTTTACAGGTAAATTTGTATTTATTTTAGCTAGGTAGTTATTGAATAGTTAATACCTATTTATTAACTATTCTACCTAGTTAAAATAAATACAAACTTGCCTGTAAAATAAAAAGAAACCCTAAGCTAGCTACAATGTAACTATTAGTTATATTGTAGCTATCTTAGGGTTTATTATACAGGTAAGTATTTAGTTTTAAATAGGAATAATTTAGGTAATGATAGGAATTTTATTTAGATTTATTTTAATTATATTTAAGTTAGGGGGTGTTAGGTTTAGGGTTAGACTTAGGTTTAGGGGTTAATAAATTTAATATAGTGGCGGCGACGTTGGGGGCGGCAGATTAGGGGTTAATAAATGTAGGTAAGTGGCGGCGATGTCAGGGACAGCAGATTAGGGGTTAAAAATATTTAACTAATGTTTGTGATGTGGGAGTGCGGCGGTTTAGGGGTTAATATGTTTATTATAGTGGCAGCGATGTCGGGAGCGGCAGATTAGGGGTTAATCATTTTATTATAGTGTTTACGATGCGGGAGGGCCTCGGTTTAGGGGTTAATAGGTAATTTATTGGTGTTAGTGTACTTTTTAGCACTTTAGTTATGAGTTTTATGCTACGGCATTGTAGTGTAAAACTCATAACTACTGACTTTAAAATGCGTTAGGAATCTTGGTGGTAGAGGGTGTACCGCTCACTTTTTGGCCTCCCAGGCAGACTTGTAATACCGGCGCTATGGAAGTCCCATAGAAAAAAGCCTTTACGAAATTTACGTAAGTAGGTTTGCGGTAAGGCCAAAAAAGTATGCGGTACACCTATACCTGCAAGACTCGTAATACCAGCGGGCGTAAAAAGCAGCTTAACGGATTTCGAGACTTCCGGTGGGCGGGATCTACGGCAGTAGAGCGCGACTAGGCCGCGCGGACCGAGGGAAAGCTAACCCGCCAGTTCCAAGCCAGTGGCCGCTATTGGAGCCGGGCATAGGCGCTACAAGCCAGTTTGGAGCACCACTAAAGACCGTGTGCCGGTGCTGAGAAGCACATACTGAAAGTGGCGTGCGAACACGAGTATAGTGATACTCCGCCAAGTCTCTCATTTGCCGTAAAAAGCTTCGTAGCTGAAGCAGCACTCTCTGATTGACGTTGCTGAGGAGAAACATGCTGAATACAAGCTCACGCTCGGTGCTATAAAGATAAGTGTGTTTCTGCTTTTCATGGAAAATGGCTAATGTATGCAAAGTGTAAAGTTTAAAGTCTGGGTGAATAATCTAAGCTTGAGGTGTCAACCTTTTGATTACTGTTTACCTGCTGGGGTGGAAAAAGCGTTAGAGAGGTCGCTATCCTGTGTATAATAAGGTTGCTGTGGCCAAGATTAGCTGTGCTAGCAGCAAAGGAAAAGGAGCTGGTAAGGGTTAAGTGTTGCATAGAAGTCTGGTAGCATAATATGCGAAAAGTGTATGTGGAAGCATATCTGTTTTTATGGAAAAGCCAGTGAAGCTGCACACTGTATAAGAACTCACAAATATACCCCTGCTATACCCGATCATACCCCTCCTTAAAGTTTGTTGTAATAATTTCTCACGGCACGCTGTGGGCACGGCATGAAAAAACAATAATAAGCTGAACTGAGATATCGTTGCACAGAGCCCTAAAAGGTTTCAGTATTACCGCATATTCCTCAGCTTATCTAGAGGTCCCAGTGAAGAGGCATACACTTAGCTAACAGTGACTGTCTTGCTCTTTCTCCATATTTCTTGGATGCCTATCTCCTTCTTGTAAGGAATTACAGAACTGTCTGCAAAATGGCTAAGCAAGGAAAATAAAAAATAAGAAGGGAGGAACACAGGAAAAGTTTATAAGAGCTGCATGTGTGACTTTCTTTAGGAACTTTTCTAATTAAGGCTGTGCAACGGACGGTGCTCAGATTAAATATCAGGAAAAGCAAAAAAGGAAAAAGTCTTAAAAAAAATATTTGCTGGAACTTTCCTTATCAAGAAAGAAGATCTCTTACAAACCGGTTATTTAAATGGTTAAATGCTCAAGCTGGGAGCACTTGACTCTAAATATATAAGGTTAAAATTATTGGTGGATATGTCAGCATTCAGTGTAAAATTGGCTATAGGCTAATCTGCTGTAGTAAGCTATACTAATTGCTCTGGATAATCAGGCTCCTGCAGCTATATCAAAGATAGAGAGTATATAGTATTGGAAAAATGTTTTCTGGTTTAAAAAAGCTCTTTGCAGTAAAAGTTCTTAACCAAGTGTTATATTATACATAGAACTGTATCTATATGTTGATGCTAATGATTAATATCTCAAATACTGTCTCATATATATTGAATGTCTGGTAAAAGAGTTAAAGATACAGATCCTGGTTTTCAGGGAAGGGGAGGGGGAAGGTGGTAGAAAAGAGGAAGGAAAGAATTTAGAACTGCAAGAATTGTTTACATGGTCTCTTTTTTTCTCCATGCTTTCCCATTTCTTTTTGCTAGCTGTGTATTTCTCACATAAGGGACTCATTACTCTGTAAACCTATTGCAGAGGTGTTAGTGAGCGTGCTACTTGACTGGTATATAAACTACTATAAGGATTGTATATTCTATTTTAAGATAGTCTAAATCTATGAAAAAGCCAGATTGTGCTTGATAAATATTGTTTTTTTTTCTCTGCGTAGAGGCTTAACCTTTTAGGCCTAATATTGATGGTAATTGGTTCACAATACTTGCCTAAAAGGAATCAAGGGCCTAGAGTATAAAGAGCTTAAGTCAACTTTTAGTCAATTTTTCTATCTGTATATAATAAGATGTAACAATAGCTGGTGAGCAAATATTATAAGACTCCCCCTACACTACATTAGTGTGCTCACGTTTTGATCCCTTTTCCTTTTTTTTTTTTTTTTCACTTCTTCACTTCCTGCCTGAGGAGCTACAAATCACTTAGCACTAACAGACACAGAGATTCACCATTCTAATTTCACTAGTCAGAGGGTTAGCTACTGACTCACTTTTTTTTTTTTTTTTTTTCTTCTTTTTCTCTTTCCTTACTTCCCCTTGTGGGGGGTTTCGTTTGTCCTTCTTCTTTTCACTTTCCCAATTGTTTGCTACAAATTTTCACTGTTTTGTACCTCATCTCCACATACACAGACAAATCTCACGTAAAGGGAGTAGAGTAATATAAATGGACAGATTTGTCCATAATTTAAAAGATAAATCACCAATTATGACGTCAGCAAAAAATAGAGAGAGAAATAGGAATAAAATTGTTAATGACCAAACACAAGAAAGCACAGAAAGCCTAAATGTAATACATGGCAATATAGACACACAATTACTAATAGATCAGATATCAGCTCTAATGCTCCCCCAGTTTGACAAATTAAGACTAGAACTTTCAGCTGTGTCAAATGAAGTAAAACAATTTAACCAGAGGTTAGGAGAGGCAGAAAATCGAATCTCCGATTTAGAGGATAAATTAAGCATTAAAAGTAACATAATTGAGACACTATCAGAGCAAATTACAAAACTACAAGAGAGAGCTGATACAGCAGAAGATAGATCAAGAAGGAACAATTTAAGATTCATAGGTATTTCAGAAAAATTCGCAAATGCAGATCTAGAAGCTCTAATTACAAAGGAAATCCCAAAACGTCTAGGAATACTAAGGGAAGGCTCAGAAATTTTAGTTGAAAGAGCTCATAGACTAGGCCCCAATAAACAGCTGGCATCAGAAGAGCGCCCAAATAGGTCTTTCTCTAGACCTGTGATAGCTAAATTCTTAAACTACAAAGATAAACTAGAAATCTTAAAACACTACAAAAAACTTTCAGAACCACTAATGCTAGAGGATAGAAAGATTCTTATCTTCCAGGATTTTTCTCTGGAAACTTCCAATAAAAGGAAAGTAATGTCCCAGTTGTGCTCACAGTTTATACAAAAAGGTATACAAGCGTTTGTAATCTATCCTGCTATCTTAAAGATAGGGGATAAGGGAGGTTTTAAATCTTTCCAAAACAGTGAAGAAGCTATACAGTATCTTGCTAAAAGACCATGAAAGGCACGATGATATATTCTCAGACAGTGCTAAATGATTTTTATTTCCCCTTTTCCTTTTTTTTTTTTTTTTTGTTTTTGTTTTTGTTTTTTCTTTTTTTTCTTTTTCTTTTTTCCTCAGCCTTCTCTATATACGTAGTTTTAATAAAGTAACGGAAGTAACCAAGGTGGATTTATCTATAATAAAAACCGTTTAGAATAATAATATGGCTACTGGTTTAAAACCGCTAATTCATTTCACATCATGGAATGTCGGAGGAATTGTATCCCCGATAAAAAGAAAGGCAATCATTAAACATCTTAGAAAACTTAATACTGACATTGGATTATTGCAAGAGATTAGATTATCGGCAGCGGAAATAGTTAAATTAAAAATTAACTGGGTAAAAGAAATTCTAGCCACACCATGTACAGAAAGGAAAAAGGAGTCGCTATTTTACTGAGCAAAAATCTGGACTATAAAATTTTAGAGGTTAAATTAGATGAAAATGCTCGCTATCTTATAGTGCAACTAGAAATTAGGAAGAAGATATATACTATATGCAATGTATATGGTCCGAATAATTTAGATATGGACTTCTGGGGCAAACTCCAAGCAGTTTTGTTGAAGTATGTAGAGACCAATTTAATAATAGCTGGAGATTTCAATTTAACACCTAAATTTCCAATAGATAGGAAGAGCACAAAAGGTAGAGAGAAGGACTGTAGAATAGTGAAGGAAATGAGAATCTTAAATATATTTAAAAAAACACTTAAAGTATCTGATATATGGCGAGTTCAGTACCCAGATGTCAAAAGATTCACATGTCTATCTAAATCACTAAGATCACTTTCTAGAATTGACTACTTCCTAGTAGTTGACTCCATTCTTAAAACAGAACCCAAGACTGATATAAAGGATTTCGCAATTTCTGACCACGCACCCATCACATTAGAATTTTTTGCAGATGATATAAGAACTAGTAGTTACAAAAGTAACTCTTTCTATTTCCCCAAATACATGCTAAAAAATGCATCCTTTATAGCTATGTTAAAAGAAAAATGGCATATCTTTCTAAACCTAAATAGAGAATATGACGACAGAGTAGAAACGCTATGGGAAACAGCAAAAGCTGTATTAAGGGGTGAAATTGTAAGTTTTATGTCTAGATTTAAGAAAAAAAGAAAGGAAAGAGAAAAGCAACTTACTAACCAATTAACTAATATGTATAATAGATATCTTCAATGCGGCTCAAAGAATAACTGGTTAAAATATACCCAGGCGAAACAGGAGAGAGATCTCTTCTATCTAGGCGAAGCTACAAGAGAGGATCTAAAAAAAAAGGCAAAACATATGAAGTTTGGGAATAAGACAGGTAGTTATCTGGCTAGATTAGTGAAATCTGAGAAGAAAAGTAGTATAATATCTGCATTAAGAGTAGAGGATAAACTTCTACATGATCCCACAGAGATTAATGAGACTTTCCATCATACATTTCAGAAATTCTACAGTGCACGGGAGATAGATATGGTCAATAAGGATTTGTTCTGGGAAACTATTGTAACCCCTAAATTGTCAGCAGAAGAAATGGAAAAAATTAATTCACCAATTTCAGAGGAGGAAGTAGAGGGTACAATATATAAATCTAAATTAAACAAAGCCCCGGGTCCAGATCAGCTTCCAGCTGAATTTTATAAAATATTAAATAAAGAAATCACACCACACTTGACTAGATTATTTAACTATTATTATGTTGAGAATGGAGAAATGTCAAAGAACTTTACTAGGGCTGTTACAATTATGATCTTCAAGAAGGGAAGGGACCCTGAAAGGGTAGACTCATACAGGCCCATCTCTCTACTTAATGTGGATTATAAGATTCTGGCCACTATAGTAGCAGATAGATTAAAAAATATCATGGGTAATATTATACATCCTAACCAGGTGGGCTTCATGAATGGTAGAAGTTCTGTAGTTAATATTCGAAAGGCATGTCTCATTATTGAATACTTTAAAGAATTATCGTACCAACCTGAGAAACTTCATAAATTAAACCAGGACGCAGCTATAATAGCTCTAGACGCTGAAAAAGCTTTTGATGCAGTTCAGTGGGATCATCTTTTTACTTCTTTATTCAGATTTGGTTTCTCAGGGCCATTCGTAAACTTCATTAAAATCATTTACAACAATCCGGCTTCTACAATCTCGGTGAATGGGCTAGTCTCTACAGAAATAATATTGGAAAGAGGTACCAGACAAGGTTGCCCCCTTTCCCCCTTTTTATTTAATTTGTCAATTGAGCCGCTAGCGATCAAAATCCGCCAGGTGCTGCAAGGGGTCTTATGTAAAAATATAGAAGAAAAGATTTTATTATATGCGGACGATATACTGATCTTCTTAAGAAATAGTAAGTATAATATCCCAAAATTAATGGAAATGATAGAACTATATAGCTCCTTCTCAGGTTATAAAATAAATGTTAATAAATCGGAACTCTTATGGCTCAGTAATTATAAGGATTCGTATAAAAGTCCATTTAAAGTTGTGGATCAAATCTTGTATCTTGGTATCATTCTTAATAAGAATCCAAAATGTTGGTATGACTCAAATTTAACTCCAACTCTACAGAAAATATATCTCCAGCTAAATGCCTGGAAACATTTACCACTATCTCTATCTGGAAAGATTGGTTTAATTAAAATGATTATTGTCCCTAAGATCCTTTATAAACTTCAGAATTTACCCCTCCTTCTAAAGAAGGCCGATATCTCACTGTTTAATAAAAATATAACAGAATTTCTGTGGGGAAATGGAAGGAGAAAAATCTCTCTAAAAACACTATCATATTCCAAAGAATATGGGGGCTATGCATTACCAGATATTAGGAATTACAACTTAGCATGCCTGGTTAAAATAGCAGCTGAATGGCTGATAGATAAAGAATATTTCACAGATAAATTATTAGAAGAAGAGATTGTAAAACCTTATACAACTAAAGCGTTATTACACACACAAGTTAAAGATATCCCTCAGAAAATCAAACGTCTGTTTTCATATCTCAGCATTATAAAAGCTTGGCAACAATTCTGCAAGAAATTAAGAGTCAATTTTGCAGTATCTAAGTTTTTAACAATAACTGGTTACCCTCCGTTTCCAGAAGCCTTAAAATCCGCAGTATTCCATAGATGGAAAAGAAAGGGCTTAATTAATATCAGTCAAATAATTATTTTTACTTCAGTTATAGCACAGATTAAAACATTTGAAGAGCTAAGAGGTGAATTTGACCTCCCTAGCAAAGACTTTTTTGCTTATTTACAATTAAGAGATCTTGTTAACAAATTACTACAGAATCAAAATAATGAATGGGGCTGGCCGCCACTTACCCATCTTTTGGATCTATGTAAGGGTGGGAATTTCTCAATAAAAAAATGGTACAGGGAATCATTAAGACAGGAGGGTAATTCAAATCTCCAACTGATTGTTAAGAAATGGCATTTGAAGGGCTTAACAGTCTGTAATGAAGAATATATACAAAATAGTATCATGAGATCTAATAAGATCTTTATTTCTACTAACTTTAGAGAAGTAAATAATAATATTATAAATCAAATATATCTTACCCCTTCTGCCATGGCAAGATGGAATAGCAAAACGCAAGATAAATGTGTTAAATGCGGTAGCAGGGGGGCTGATATTGTGCATTACTTTTGGGAATGCACATTAATTAGACAATATTGGAATAAAATGAGTTTTTGGCTATCAAGAATATTAAAAAAAGAGTTTAAGATCCATCGAGCTTTAGTATTTTTTCTATTCCCTCCAGATATAAAAGAAAAGATCAATAATAAGGAATTTATTGAATTAGCTATTGGGGTGGCCAGGTTCTTATTATTGAAAACATGGATCTCGAAAAAAGTGCCTGCTATATCTGAAGTAAATAATCAGATCATGAAACAAATGACTATAGAGCAATGCTTATTAGAACCAGACAAAAGTAACGAAGTTGAGAGATTCTTTAAGAAATGGGAGATATTGATATATTCACAGTCATTGGATATGCAAAAGAAAATTATCTATCCACTTAGATCTACAGAGTACGTAATGAATGCCATACTTAGAAATGAGCTACCCTTGGTATACTGAGCTGGGTATAGGAGAAGACTGAGGATACTATATTATACTTATATCCCCCTTTTTTTTTTTTTTTTTTTTTTTCTTTTCTTTTTCTCTTTTTCTCTTTCCCCCCATCTTGTTTTGCTGTTTACATACCATATAATAAAAGGTTGTTCTTGCAGGGAGGAATTAATTGTTTTGGTGTTGTTAAGAAGGATAGGGGATTTGAAGGACTGAGACTTTACTTAGTTTTTGTGAGTAAGCCCTTGGTTAAAGGGCTGTATATAACATAGAAGGAAATTTTTTTTTTTTTTTTTTTTTTCCTTTTCTTTTTTTGTTTTGTTTTTTCTCTCTTTCTTCGAAGGTAAAATGTATTTCTATAACTTCTAAATATGTGAATTTGAGATGTAAATACACCCCAATGTCCTTCCCCTTTGCTTTTTTTTTCTGTACCCCTCATGGATTTCCTTTCTCAATAAAAATATTATAAAAAAAAAAAAAAAAAAGCAGCTTAACGCTGCTTTTTCACCTTACCGCAAAACTCGTAATCTAGCCGATAGATTTTCTATAGAGTATTGCAGTATTCATATTTTCGGGGTAGGTGGTTGTTTCAAAAAGAAAAACAGCTATTTCCAATGACAATATAAAGGTAAATTAGGTAAACAATTTAATACACTCCAGCAGGAAAATTCATCATTGGGAACACATTAAAGTACAAAGTCCCTTTAAAGGGGCAGTAAACTTACAAACTAATGTTATATAATTCTCCACATAATGCAGAATTATATAACATTAGCTTACCGGCAGATTTATACAGTAAAGTATTGCAGAGAAAGTTTATGTAAAAGCTCCTTTTCCAGAACGCTGCTCCTTGCTCTACTGAGCGGATCTGGTTTTTCCAAAGTGCATCGCGGCAACACTGTTTAGTCACAGTGTGCCCGGTCGTACCATTAAAATGAATGTAGCTCGCTCCTGCTACTAGACCAGAGCGGGAGGGAGCTACATTCATTTTAATGGCGTGACTGGGCACATTGTGACTAGACAGTGATGCCGCAATGCACTGTGGAAAAACCAGATCCGCTCAGTAGAGCAAGGAGCAGCGTTCTGGAAAAAAGGAGCTTTTATATAAAATTTCTCTGCAATACTTTACTGTATAAATCTGCCGGTAAACTAATGTTATATAATTCTGCCCTATGTGCAGAATTATATAACATTAGTTTGTAAGTTTACTGCCCCTTTAATTCTTCTTTATTAGCCTTGTGCAAATCCTATGAATTTGAAACTGTATTTGTCATTACCAAACCAATAAGTAAGACTGTGAAAACAGTGGTATAATCTTCACAGAACAGTAATAAGGACAGTAAAATTAACAAATGCTTAAAGGGACATTATATTGAAAAAATAACATTAAATGGAGGGGTTGTGTGACTGCCACTTCTATTTTACTCACAGACTGTCACCTGCTCAAAATCAATGCCTGTGGCTCCCAAATTGAATTTTATCTATGCGTTTAACCTCATTTGCATGTTCTAACAAAGGGCTTGATATTCTCTGGCATCCTAAAAAACATAAATTATGCTTACCAGATCATTTCCTTTCCTTCTGTACAGGGAGAGTTTACAGCTGCATTCATTACTTATGGGAATACAGAACCTGGCTACCAGGAGGAGGGAAAGACACCCCAGCCAAACGCTTAAATACCTCCCCCACTTCCCTCATCCCCCAGTCATTCTGCCGAGGGAACAAGGAACAGTAGGAGAAATATCAAGGTGAAAAAGGTGCCAGAACAAATGAAATTTAGGGTCGCCTATCGGAGAACATGGGCGGGAGCTGTGGACTCTGCCTGTACAGAAGGAAAGGAAATTATCTGGTAAGCATAATTTATGTTTTCCTTCTTAATACAGGGAGAGTCCACAGCTGCATTCATTACTTATGGAAAATTATACCCAAGCTACAGAGGACACTGAATGCTAACGGGAGGGTAAACTGAAAAAGGCAGACCAAATCTGAGGCACCACAGCCTGCAACAACTTTAACTCCCGAAGGTTGCTTCAACAGAAGCAAAAAGGAAAAAAAGAATGCTGGGAGGACCAAGCAGCCATCCCAACAATCAGAACCATAGAGATCTCATGCCAGAGACCCAAGAGGACGTCACTGCTCTCAAACTGAGCCATAAACCCCTGAGGAGGCTAGTGTCCCGCAGTCTCCTAAGCAAGCGAAAAAACACTCCTCCACTAACAATAAGGAAGACGACTAAGTCTCCAAACCCTTGCACTTCCCAGATAAGAATAGCAGGTAGCCCTCAGTTTACGCCGGGGTTAGGTTCCAGAAGGAATGGATGTAAATCGAAACCGTTGTAAATTGAAACCCAGTTTATAATGTAAGCCAATGGTAAGTGAGGGAGTTAGGTTCCAGGCCCCTCTCAAAATTGTCATAAGTAACATCTAATACATTATTTTTAAAGCTTTGAAATGAAGACTTTAAATGCTAAACAGCATTATAAACCTAATAAAATAATCACACAACAAAGAATATATAATTAAACTAAGTTAAATGAACAAAAACATTTGCTAAACAGCATTATAAACCTAATAAAATAATCACACAACACATACTTAACTTGCATTTGTCTGCAAACAGTTCTTTCTATGCATTTCAATCTGGACTGATTTATAGACAGGAAGATTTGTTCCTTTGAAATCTGCTCGATAGCTCAGGTCTGGTTAAACTGATTAATTTCAGCTTGCTTGGCTTTGCTGCAACACAAGCGGACAGCTCCACCTACTGGCTATTTTAATAAATGCACTGCTTCTCAATGCTTTTTAATAGCAGTCACATGACTGGGAAAAAAGGTTGCTATTCTGAAACGGTGTAAACTGAACCGTTGTAAACCGAGGGCCATCTGTATACAACAGAAACAAACTGTCTATTCTAATGCAGACTGCAAGGAAACATCAAGGTATGATTCCCCGAAAGGGGAAAAGGTCCTTTCCCATTTAAAGAAGGAAAATGACATAAAAAAAACACAACAATCTTAGGGAGAAAAAAAATAACAAATCTCGTAACACAGCCTTATTATAAAGGAAACCGCTTTAAGGAGTATTGCAGAGTGTAACGTCGAGATTATAGTATGTAGAAAACAATCTAGAGACGGAAGGGATCATTGAAGAAAAAATTCAAAGACCACCACCTGCACAGGTACAAAAGTAACCTGATGCAACTCCCTAAAAATAAAGCCTAAACTCCGAGAAGGAGCAGTAGAATGAACTCACCGGACTGACTGCAGTCAGTCCCCTAGCAAAAGGAACTTAACTCCAGGAAGTTCAATGAACCTCTGGAGCAGCAGGACAAACAAGGTATCTTAAAAACGGCATGCAAGCCCACAATCCAGTGGCAAGGAACTGCAGCCAGATTCAACCTACAACCCTCCAATAGCGAGGCAGCTAAACTAACCCTCAGGCTAGTACAGCTAAATGTCCCAAACCAAGAATGCTCTAACAAGAAAAACTAGCTCGGCAGTCCCTTCTCCAGATCATCCTGGATGAAAAGAAGGGAAAAAAAATGGAACTCAGTAGGGAGCCAGGACGATCTATCTCCACCCGACAAAGGGTGGACCTCCACCCTATGATAGATGACGAGGGATCAGCTACAAGCTGTAGGAAAGGATCGTAACCCTTCAGAATTTTTTTTCTCTCAGCTTAGACCAAGTTACTTCTCGCAATCCGCCTCAGAGAAAATATCCCATGAAGCAAGGAACCTTGACCCAGCAGATCCCTGCAACAAGGTACCTCCCATGGCGATGAAGCCCCTAAACCGCGATACGGACTCGCGGACATCAACGGAGCAATCAGTCACACTGACTTCTGCTCGTGCTAGGATCGGGCCATTCTTGAGAAAGAGAGACATGGCCAAAAGGAGAAGGTTAAAACAGGGCTTCCAAGCCCCGTTAAGGATCTATTAGCTCTGACTGAAGATCCCTGACCACGACCCCATAAGGGGAAACCTGGGATAAGTACGGATGCTCTGAGAATCTCGGACTCCCCATTCAGATACAAACATGCGAAACCCTTCAGATAGTCAGATTAAAGGATGATTGTGGTGAACATCCGTTCCAGAAGAGCCATCCATAGAGTGGATCACCAACAATGATCCGTAGTGGGTCCCTGCCCACCACAAAACTCGAAGCCCTTCCGTCTACATAGAAGGAACTCTCTTTCACAGAAAAGGATCTACCCACTGAGAGGTCCCAAATGGTACAAACCCAAAAGACCAAATTCTCAGAGCAGAATGCTCAACTGAGGAACCTTTGGAATAATCGGAAGGAAACTCCTGATCCACGGACTCCCATAGGAGACTCTCTTCCCACTGGCAGGGAAGTGACAAAGTCAAAAACGCCCCGGGAGAGCTAAAAGAAAGGTCCCACAGGACAGGGAGAACTGACGAGACCCTGGAAATTGAGTTCCCCACTCGGTATTCCATGTAGGTCAGCTAAGACATATTTACCAATGCCATGCCGAAGTCTCTGCCTCGGCTGAATACCTCACCCTCCACCATAGCGCCAACGAAGGCCAGAAGGGGGACTGGAGGGCATAACCCAATGTGGAAAACTCTAACTTCGCAGATCTGAAGAAAAATCTTCCTGTCTGTAAGACCAAATCAGCATCCAATGGTCCACCCTAGTGCCTACACCAGAAAACTCAGGTCTAGATCCAACTCTAAGGATCGAAAAGACAAGAGAAAATCCCTAAAAGTCTACTAGCACAAGATAGTAAGAAAAACAGAACCGCCAAGACCCGGGAGCTACTATAAATAACTGGAAGCAAGATACTGCAACATTAAACCACCGATCCCAGAAAAAAACCCTAGGATCAGAACAGAGTTTACTGGGAGATACGGTCCCAAGAACCGGATTTATTAAAAAAAATGAAAACAGGAAAGATATCTTCTTCCTGAACAAAGGTAGAGAGAACCTTATATACTCCCTCAAGAAGGAGATCTAATAAGCTCTGCTTAAGAATCATAAAATCCAAATAGGATGGGAGGTCCCTCCCCTTAAAGGTTCATGCCCCAACCGTGGAATGAAAGTGATCTCAGCGTGCGATGGGCACCGGATCAATGACTCCAAAAGTCACCTGCAAGTTCCCTATCTCTGCCGAAAAGCAAACTCAAGAGAGGAAACAACTTGCCCAGAATAGAATGAGAAGCATAGCTCCGGCCTCTGGGACCCCTGGTTCTAATATGATCCAGCATCATGTGCCCATCTAAGATAGTACCTAAAACAGGCTCTGCCTGTCATCTAGGATAGATGGACCTGCTCTGTCTGGACCGGAACAGCTAGAAATAACACTTTTTCTTGTAGAAAGAAAGAGCAGACTTAACTAGTACCCAAAACAGGTCCTGCCTGTCAATTAGGATATGACATATCTGCCAGAACACTCAAGAGCTAAACAGAAAATTCTTAAGTTCCAGCAATGCTAGAAAAAACTGAGAATAAACCAAAAAAGAAAAATAAGCACAGAGGCTTAAAGGATTACTTTCTGTTATAATTTTTAAGCTAAACAACTAACATCTTAAAGTTAATAAACATTAATTAAAACCTACTGACCTATATTTTCTTCAAAACGAAGTTTCATAACGTTCTAAAAGTTATATCTTTTATTCGCCGATGATGTCACGTTATCCTGCCCACTATTTTCAGCACTGCATGTTCAAAATACTTAAACCAATAACTTTGTGTTTAAAGCGCCATTTTGAAACCTAGGTATTGTAAGCGGATTGGTACAGAGCAAAGGATACCCACGGAGTGGGTTTGGAAAACAATTAAATTTGCAGACAAGATTTCTGATATACGGTAGAGATATGTTAATGAAATGCTATTGATAAAAAGCGTATTTAGGGTAGTTAGTTAGTAACAGGCATAGAAAATATTTACTTACAGTGGTCCTTTAAATGTGGTCTCGAAATTATTGAGGGAAACAACTCCCCGAACAGAGACCTAGAAGCTTCCACCGGAAGTCTCCAACAATCGCGACCATCAAAGTCGTTAGTACAAAAAAAAACTATTGACGAAACGTTTTCCTAAAAGGACGTTCTACAACAACCCAGAGCTCTAAAAACAAAAAACTATCCAAAACGGAATGGCAAAAGAAAAAACGGCAAGCGCACAAAGTAATAGTCAAAGGAGTGTGCAAACAAAAACAGGTCCAGCCTGTCATACGACACAAACCCCCCGTAGAGCTCGAAACTGGGATTCCAAATAACAAATAAAAATAAAATTATATCTGGACGATAAGGAATAGGATCTCCATCCCTCTCCACTCGTCTAGTCAAGATCGCTATCTGATTTAAAGGACTGAGAATCAACTGACGGATCAGTACTGGGAGCCTCTAGCATCGCCAAAACCTCTCTCAGAAGTAAACGCAGGCGCGCCATTCTAAATCTAAATGCTAAATCCTCATCAGTTGGAGGAATCAACTCAGCAAACTCCGACCCTGAAGGTCCTGCCTCTGAAGCCTCAGAGGGAACCACATCCCTAGATGACTGATCAGGTACAATCGTCATTTTACACGACGGTCCCTGAGCAGGAGTGCATAGATTAACTTGCACGAAGCAGGGAGAGGTAAAATTGCTAAGGCTGTAGAGATGGCCATGCGGAACTGCGCAGTAACCTTTGGTGGAAAAAAGCCCCCTTCAACCAAAGGAGCAGCGGTACGCGGGGAAACTGTATGTGTAAGAACAGAAGATTCTATGGAACACACCTAACGTGACTCGGAATACTCAGAGGCGGACGGCTCTAACATCTCAACGTTGGTTGATGAGAACACCCTATTGTGCCATACGGAACATAATTGAGAGGGCTGGGCTACCCGGGCCTCCTCACATTATATGCAGGTATCAAATTCTGTATCAGAGAGATTCCCCTCTAAAAAAAAATCAGAATCCTCCATTATTCATCTAATTCAAATTATAGAAAGAACAACTGGCACCTTCTACCCCCAATGGCTGGGGCACTCACCACCTCCTATGACCCAGACAGGTAGAGAAGTTGCTCCTCTCCGCAGAAATTCGGTCAGGGATTGGAAATGTGGAAAAAAACGTGAGCACACCCGGTCACATGGTGCATCATGCAGGACCGCCCCTGCAAAGGAAAAAGCGCGCCAGCTTAATAAAACTCAGCTCTCAAAATGAAAAATAACCTGTACGTTCCATATCAGCCTATGAGCCCAAAGTCTCTTACACATAAGCAGTCGAAATCACATAACAAATATGATTAATAAACCCCCCTGTTCAATAATCCCCCTCAGGAGATATCAACCCTTGATTCCATAAAGATAAAGGAGTCCTACTGTGACCCTGTCTTCTATCGTTAACATGTGTGTAAAAAATGAAACAATCTTACCGGAGTCTATGCCGTGGAACAGTAACACGGTCTTTCAAGATTGAAAGATGGTAGCTGCGCTTTTGACATTGAGTGAATAAAGCAGGCAGCGAAACTCGTCAACGCTGATTGCTTAAGGAGCTGTTAATATGAGTCTGGAGATACTCTCCCTGTATCTCCAGACTCTAACTTTCATCAATGCTCTCACTGAGAGGCTGACAAGACTACTTAAAGCTCCAGTACCATCTCGAAGGGCAGCTAACCTTCCTAAGGAACTACTCCAAAATCTTCTGACACTTCTCTGCCAACCTCCTGTGACGAAAGGCAAAGAATGACTGGGGGATGAGGGAAGTGGGGGAGGTATTTAAGCCTTTGGCTGGGATGCCTTTGCCTCCTTCTGGTGGCCAGGTTCTGTATTCCCATAGGTAATGAATGCCGCTGTAGACTCTCCCTGTATTAAGAAGGAAATGTATCTTAGCACTTGGATTTTGGGGTCCAAGACTCCTGTACGTTTTATTCACTCTCCACTCAGCGGCGTGTTAATTTGGTTGCACAGAGCCGACAGCTGCGCTAACAGTTACAGGGTGAGCGGACGGCTACTTAATTATGTCCTCCTTTTTATATGCCCCAGCTCTAGGGTTTCCTGGACATTTATGAGTTACACATGCTGCAGGGTGTGCAGGGAGGAACATGAATAGTGCTGTTCAGGTGCACAATTCATGTTCACCTCTGCACACTCTGCAGCATAAGTGACCAGGAAAAATGGCTGAGGTGGCAACCCTATCCAGCTCACAGCCCAGCTAAATTAGCACAGAGCTAGCTGTCTGACAGGCTTTAAGCAATTACATTTTGAAGACCACACGCTTTGGGGCATATGTATCTGCTGATGGCCCGTGTTTCTGCTGAGCCTGCAGGCTCGCCAGAAACAGCAGTTATGAAGCAGCAGTCACAAAGACCGCTGCTCCATAACCTGTCCGCCTGCTCTGAGCAGGCGGACAGACATCGCCGGAAAACAACCCGATCGAGTACGATCGGGTCGATTAACACCCCCTGCTGGCGGCCTATTGGCCGCGAGTCTGCAGGGGGCGGCGTTGCACCAGCAGGTCTTGTGAGCTGCTGGTGCAATGCTGAATACGGCGAGCATATTACTCGCCGTATTCAGCGAGGTCTATTGGGCCTGATCTGCACTGTCGGATTAGGTCCGACAGACCTTAATAACTAGAGGCCTTTGTCTCCAGCGCCTCTACACATAGCCCAGTCAAATTAGTAAGCACAGCAAAGATAGCTGCACTAGCTGTTGCAAGTAGCGGGGTTCAAGTAAAGATATTATCGGGACCATGTGCTTTCAACCCAGTTAAATTTGCTAGAATTAGCTAGTGCAGAGCTGACAACTGAGCTAGCTGTTTTGATTAATAAAACAAATACAGATTGCTTTGATCAAATATGTTTAGTTTAGTTTTTTTGTGATCTTACTTAAGAAGTCTGATTGATAAGCTTATTAAAGGAACCAATTTTTTTTCATGATTAAGGTAGAGCATGGGATTTTAAACAGCTTTCCAATTTACTTCTCTTAGCTAATTTGTTTTGTGTTCTGGGTATCCTTTGTTGATATTCATACCTAGGTAAGCTAAGGAGCTGCTGATCGGTGGCTGCAAATATCTCATGTCTCATCTTATTGGCTCACCCAATGCAGTCAGCTAGCTCCTAATAGTGCATTCATGTTTCCTCAACAAAGGAAACCATGAGAATGAAGCAAATAAGTTAATAGAAGTAAATTGGAAAGTTGTTTAAAATTGTAAGTTTTATCTGAATCACAAAAGAAAAAAAAAGGAAATTTATGCTTACCTGATAAATGTATTTCTTTTACGATATGACGAGTCCACGGATTTCATCCTTACTTATGGGATATTGCCTCCTGGTCAGCAGGAGGCGGCAAAGAGCTCCACAGCAGAGCTGCATAAATAGTTCCTCCCTTCCCTCCCAACCCAGTCATTCGACCGAAGTTAGGAAGAGAAAGAAAAAGCCAAGGAGCAGAAGTGACTGAAGTTTAACAAAAATAAAAACCTGTCTTAGAAAACGACAGGGTGGGCTGTGGACTCGTCATATCGTAAAAGAAATAAATTTATCAGGTAAGCATAAATTTCCTTTTCTTTTACAAGATATGACGAGTCCACAGATTTCATCCTTACTTATGGGATACAATACCAAAGCTATAGGACACAGATGAAAGGGAGGGACAAGACAGGAACCTAAATGGAAGGCACCACTGCTTGAAGAACCTTTCTCCCAAAAACAGCCTCGGAAAAGGTAAAAGTATCAAATTTGGAAAATTTGGAAAAAGTGTGAAGAGACAACAAAGTTGCAGCCTTGCAAATCTGATCAACAAAGCCTCATTCTTAAATGCCCACGAGGAAGCCACAGCCCTAGTAGAATGAGCCGTAATTCTTTCAGGAGGCTGCTGTCCAGCAGTCTCAAATGCAAAACGGATGATACTCTTCAGCCAAAAAGAAAGAGAGGTAGCCGTAGCTTTCTGGCCCCTACATTTTCCAGAGAAAACAACAAATAATGAAGATGATTGACGGAATTCTTTAGTCGCCTGCAAGTAAAACTTTAGGGCACGGACCACATCCAAGTTATGTAACAGACGCTCCTTCTTAGAAGAAGGAATAGGACATAATGAAGGAACAATAATTTCTTGATTAATATTTTTGTTGGAAACAACCTTAGGAAGAAAACCAGGTTTGGTACGTAACACTACCTTACCGGAATGAAAATAAGGTAAGGAGAATCACATTGTAATGCGGAAAGCTCAGAAACTCTGCGAGCAGAAGAAATAGCAACCAAAAATAAAACTTTCCAAGATAATAATTTAATATCTATGGAATGCATAGGTTCAAACGGAACCCCTTGAAGAACCTTAAGAACTAAATTCAAACTCCAAGGAGGAGCAATAGGTCTAAACACCGTCCTGATACTAGTCAAAGCCTAACAAAAGGATTGCACATCTGGAACATCTGCCAGACGCTTGTGTAGTAAAATAGACAAAGCAGAAATCTGTCCCTTTAAGGAACTTACTGACAACCCTTTCTCCAAATCTACCTGGAGAAAAGATAAAATCCTGGGAATCCTAACCCTACTCTATGAGTAGCCCTTGGATTCACACCAAAAAAGATATTCACACCATATCTTATGGTAAATTTTTCTAGTGACAGGCTTACATGCCTGAATCAAGGAATCAAGGACCGAATCAGAGAACCCTCGCTTAGACAAAATCAAGCGGTCAATCTCCAAGCAGTCATCTGCAGAGAAATCAAATTCATATGATGGAAGGATCCCTGAATGAGAAGATCTTCCCTTAACGGAATCTTCCACGGTGGAAGAGATGATATTTCCACCAGCTCGGCAAACCAAGGCCTTTGAGGCCACGCCGGATGCAATGAGGATCACCAAAACCCTCTCCTGATTGACCCGAGCAATCACACGGGGAAGGAGAGCAAATGGAGGGAACACACAAGTTAGGTTGAACGACCAAGGCACTGCCAAGACATCTATCAGTGCGGCCTGGGGATCCCTGGACCTGGACCCGTATCTCAGAAGCTTCGACTTCTGACGAGATGCCATAAGAAACAACTCCGCCCTGCCCCATCTGAGAATCAGATTGGCAAATACCTCCAGATGGAGTTCCCATTCCCCCGGATAAAAAGGCTGTCTGCTCAGAAAATCCGCTTCCCAGTTTTCCACTCCTGGAATGTGGATTGCCGACAAAAAACAAGAGTGAGCCTCTGCCCACTGAATTAAAGAAAGAGCACCCAAGCATGGATTTGAACTTGCAACCTTGCGAGTCTGAAGCTGGCATGCTAACCCCTAAGCTACAACAGAAGGCATTGCTACTGTCTCTTTAAAATGTAAAAGAACAACAGTATCCCTTTATATGAGCTGCAGAATAGAAAACTTGCACGGCTGCAGCCAGGAGCGAACGCAAAACCCTTGACCTGGCCACTGGTCCACAGGACCTTTAAGGGGTACATGACAGTGGACATGGGTAGTTAGAGGAACACAACTTATAACAGTAGGGTCAAAGTAGTAGTCTGACACAGAAAAACAGGGTTGCGTTTGCATAAATAAAATGGCACACTGCCATCTTTCCAGGCTCCTTTATTGGTGAACCAAAAATCTCAAGTCACCCCCTTCAGTTAAAACACTGTAAATGTAACCCCCCAGCTGTGTGTTCCCTAGAACCGGAACTCCACCGCAACCGAGCCTGTGAAAAACTATCACTGTGAGCCCATAGGAAGGGGGGAACAGACACTTAAAAACACGCAGAGCCTCTCAACTATATTTGTGAACACAGTTGAGAGGCATCTGGCGCCGATAGAAGGGATTAAGGAAAAGGCGCACAACCATGGCGCGTACCTTAGCTCCGCCCATCATGGGCGTTTGAGTCAATCTTCCCGGTTACTATGACATAGCAAATGGAGCCGTCGGAGAACCGCATGGCACTAATTAACACTAGCCAGATTCTCACAGTTAACCTCTGTAATGTCACAATTAAGTAAATCTCCCAGGCGGCTGCTTCCATTACAATAAGCCGCCAGAAAAAGACATGCACAACACACGCATGTAGAGAACATCAGTCTTTTGGGGTCTGTAAAAACACGGGAATTTAATAAAAAAAACTCCCTGTCGGCAGATTATATAGAAAATATACCCCATGGGAGTGATGGCATGAACCACATGGATTTCTCTGTAGGCTACAAGTTAATATTGCACAAAAGCCGAGTGTCAGAACGCCCTGCAAACACACAGTTGAAGCAGCGACTACTCTCATCACACCCCTGAACACAGATAACCCTCTGACACCCTGCAAACACACAGTTGAAGCAGCGAATACTCTCATCACACCCCTGAACACAGATAACCCTCCTGGGCTGCAAACATGTAGTAAATTAAGCCCTTGAAGGTAGTACTGAAAGGATAAACCCATGGGCTAGTAAATGAAACCCTAGCAGTACTGAAAAGGTAACCCTCCAGGGCTGCAAACATATAACAATTAAGCCCTTGAAGGCATTACCGAAGGGAGTCTATATGGGTTCCAAGGCAGTATGAAAACAATGACCAATAACTTATCCACCCTTGATCACATAAGGAGAAAGTTATGTAGAGACCCCAGGTAACAAGGGAAGTGAATAAAATCTAAGTCACACACATCATATAGGGAAGCATACAGCCTATTCTGAGTTAATCTTATGTCCCAGAATAATAAAGACTGCACTTACCTCCATGCTGAGTAACAGCATGAAAAACGTTCCACAGGATCAAGAGGTCTTCTCCCTCCAGCAGCTCTGTGGACACAGAAGGGCCTTAGTTACTATATGCTAAGACCATAATCCAGAAGGGCAGCACAATTATGGGAGGCGCAGTGAGGCTAAAACCCCACCAGTTCCCAGTGCCTAAAAGCCACCTGTAGCTCTACTCTAGAGGCTGACAAGGAATACGGTTACACCCTATAGGAAAATAGTACACTTTGGCACCATTTCAAAAATAATAAACTCTTGATTGAAGAATCTAAACTAACACCTCACTTTACCTCTTCCTATCACTAACACAGGCAAAGAGAATGACTGGTTTGGGAGGGAAGGGAGGAGCTATTTATGCAGCTCTGCTGTGGAGCTCTTTGCCTCCTCCTGCTGACCAGGAGGCGATATCCCATAAGTAAGGATAAAATCCGTGGACTCGTCATATCTTGTAAAAGAAAAGTGTTTTATTTCCCTTTAATGTGGTTGGACTTTACAACGTATTATTATACAGTGGACATGATCTATATAATATATATTAGAAAATAAATGTATATAAATATATTTCCTCCTAACTGGATAAAATATAAACATTGTCATAGGATATGTGTGACTAAATAATAAAATAAACTGTTATGTAATCTGCTGTAAACTACAAGGCAGAGATGAACAAAAATGTTAAGAAGCCAGAGGGCATTTACATTATGCTTTTTAGTAAATATTTAGGGTTATTTTTCATATCTTCTGCCGTTTAGCTGCTAATTGGTAATGCCTGGCATTAAAAGGACATGAAACCCAAGATATTTATTTCATGATTTAGGTAGAATTTTAAACAATTGTCCAGTTTACTTTTATTATTTTATTATTATCAAATATGCTATCTTGGTATGATTTGTTGAAGGAGCATCAATGCACTACTGGTTTCTAACTGAACACATGGGTGAGCCAATGACAATGGGTGTATGTATATGCAGCCACCAATCAGCAGCTAGAATGTAGATACTTTGCTGCTCCTGAGCTTACCTAGATACACCTTTCCGCTCCGGCCACCCACTTCAAAACTTTTTTTTTTCATAGGGTTTAATCTTTTTATTTTGGATAATTTTGTTAATTATTTTCTGTAATGTTAGATTTTTTTTATTTTTTTGTAATCTTAGATTAATTTAATCTTAGTTTTTTTATTTTTAAGTAATGTTAGCTTTTTTGTTTTAATTGTTTGTAATTTAGTATTTTTTAATTGAGGTAATTGGGGTTAATTTAGGGGGGGTTAGGTTAGGGGGCTTCGTAATTTAATTAGTTATTTGCGTTGTGTGGGTTTGGCGGTTTAGGGGTTAATAGTTTTAATAGGATTACTGCGTTGTGTGGGTTAGGCGGTTTAGGGGTTAATAGTTTTAATAAGATTATTGCGTTGTGTGGGTTAGGCGTTTTAGGGGTTAATAATTTTAATAGGATTATTGTGTTGTGTGGGTTTGGCGGTTTAGGGGTTAATAGATTTATAAGGTTTGTTGCGATGTGGGTTAATGGCGGATTAGGGGTTAATAGTTTTAATAGGGACTTTGCGGTGTGATTTAATGGTGGATTAGGGGTTAATACTTTTACTAGGTAGATCGTGATGTGGGTTAATGGCAGATATGGGGTTAATACATTTATTAGGTAGATTGCAATGTATGTGAATGGCGGATTAGGAGTTAATAGTTTGATTAGGCATATTGTGTTGTGGGGGGTTGTCGGTTTAGGGGTTAATACATTTATCATTAGTTGCGATGTGGGTTTGATGGCGGATATAGCGGTTTTTAAGTGTCGGGTTTATTTTTGGGAGGCGGGTTAGACTTTTATGGAAGATTTTATATATTTTTTACTTTCTTAGGCACCAGCAGTTTCTAAAGTGCCGTAAGTCATTGCGACTCCAGAAAATTGTATTTACGCTAATTTCTGGACATCGCTAGTTTATCCGACTTACGGCACTATATGAACTGCTGGTGGGGTTTATGTAATACCCCGATGTGCGAGGTGAAATTACGGACGGCGCGGGTTTTAGCGCTTGCACTGAAGCCTGCGCCGTATATGTAATCTCGCCCAGTTTACCATTGCTTTAAATGTCACTTTAACAGGGTGACATTGTCCCTGTAATATATATAAACATAGGCAACTTAAAGGGACATTAAACTAAAAAAATACCTTTTGCATATATGAAATATATAGTACTGATTACAAATTTTAAAATTGTATTATAGTCTATGTCTCTTGATATTATACAGAATATTGACATTATATCTTGTTACCTCTAACCCATCAATCTACAGATAAAAAGTGTATTATAACTGGACTATTGACAAACACCTAGATTACAAGTTTTGTGCTATAGAGGGTGCGAAACGAACGCAATAAAAGTTGCATTCCAAGTTTTGAAACAGCCGGCTTGTGCGTGCGATATGGTGCTTTTAAGCTCCATACCGCACAAAAAACAAGCGCTGTTTTGACGTGCTCATGCACACTTCCCCCATAGACATCAATGGGGAGAGCTGGTCAGAAAAAAGTCTAACACCTGTGATTGCAGAAAGAAAAGCTCTGTAACGTAGCCCCATTGATGTCAATGGGGAAAAAAAACCAAACATTTAAAACTAACACCCTAAGTCTAAACACCCCTAATCTGCCCCCACCGACATAGCCGGCACCTACATAATGTTATTTACCCCTAATCTGCCACCCCCAATATCGCCGCCACCTAAATAAAACTATTAACCCCTAATCTGCCGCTCCCGATATCGCCGCCACTATACTAAAGTTATTAACCCCTATTCCCCTGCACCCCAACATCGCCCACACTATAATAAATCTATTAACCCCTATTCCGCTGCTCCCCGACATCGCCGCAACTAAATAAAGCTATTAACACCTAAACCTCTGGCCTCCCACATCATTAATACTAAATAAATCTATGAACCCTAAACCACCAGCCCCCCACATCACAAAAATCTAAATTAAACTATTAACCCCACCTACCCCTAAACCTTACGTAACCCTAACCGTAACACCCCCTAACTTTAACATAATTACAATAGAGCTAAATTAAACTTACAATTATTAACTAAATAATTCCTATTTAAAACTAAATACATACTTACCTGTGAAATAAAACGGCTAGATTACGAGTTGCGCGATAGGGTAAAAAAACAGAGTTAAGAGGTCCTAACTCTGCTTTTTTTACGCCCGCTGGTATTACGAGTCTTGCAGGTATAGGTGTATCGCACACTTGTTTGGCCTTACCGCAAAACGACTTACGTAAACTTTGTAAAGTCTTTTTTCTATAGGACTTCCATAGCGCCGGTATTACGAGTTTGTCCTGGGAGGCCAAAAAGTGAGCGGTACACCCTACCCTGTCAAGATCCCTAACGCATTTAAAAGTCAGTAGTTATGAGTTTTACACTACAACGCTGTAGCATAAAACTCATAACTAAAGTGCTAAAAAGTACACTAACACCCATAAACTACCTATTAACCCCTAAACCGAGGCCTTCCCACATCGGAAACACTATAATAAAATTTTTACCCCCTAATCTGCCTCTCTGGACACCGCCGTCACCTACATTACATTAACACCCACTAACTTAAATATAATTTAAATAAATATTCCTATCATTAACTAAATTATTCCTATTTAAAACTAAACACCTATAAAATAAACCCTAAGCTAGCTACAATATAACTAATAGTTACATTGTAGCTAGCTTAGGGTTTATTTTTATTTTACAGGCAAGTTTGTATTTATTTTAACTAGCTACAATATTTATTAAATAGTTATTAACTATTTAATAACTACCTAGCTAAAATAAATACAGAAGTACCTGTAAAATAAAACCTAACCTAAGTTACAATAACACCTAATAAACACTACACTATAATTAAAGGGATACTGAACCCAAAAAAATTTCTTTCATGAATCAGATAGAGCATGCAATTTTAAGCAACTTTCTAATTTATTCCTATTATCAATTTTTCTTCGTTCTCTTGCTATCTTTATTTGAAAAAGAAAGTCCAGAACTTTGGACAGCACTTGTTTATTGGTGGATGAATTTATCCACCAATCAGCAAGAACAACCCAAGTTGTTCACCAAAATGGGCCGGCATCTAAACTTACATTCTTGCTTTTCAAATAAAAATACCAAGAGAATGAAGAACATTTTCTAATAGGAATAAATTAGAACGTTGCTTAAAATGGCATGCTCTATCTAAATCACAAAAACATAATTTATGTAAGAACTTATCTGATAAATTCATTTCTTTCATATTAGCAAGAGTCCATGAGCTAGTGACGTATGGGATATACATTCCTACCAGGAGGGGCAAAGTTTCCCAAACCTCAAAATGCCTATAAATACACCCCTCACCACACCCACAATTCAGTTTAACGAATAGCCAAGAAGTGGGGTGATAAAAAAGTGCGAAAGCATATAAAATAAGGAATTGGAATAATTGTGCTTTATACAAAAATCATAACCACCACAAAAAAAGGGCGGGCCTCATGGACTTTTGCTAATATGAAAGAAATGAATTTATCAGGTAAGTTCTTACATAAATTATGTTTTCTTTCATGTAATTAGCAAGAGTCCATGAGCTAGTGACGTATGGGATAATGACTACCCAAGATGTGGATCTTTCCACACAAGAGTCACTAGAGAGGGAGGGATAAAATAAAGACAGCCAATTCCTGCTGAAAATAATCCACAAACAACAGCCGGAGGAATAGCTACCAAAAGTTTACAGCAGATACACTTAGCTTTGGTAGTTCCAGCACTAGACAGCGATTTTCCTGAAGTATCTTCTGACTCAGATGCAACGTGAGACATCTTGCAATATGTAAGAGAAAAAACAACATATAAAGCAAAATTGATCAAATTCCTTAAATGACAGTTTCAGGAATGGGAAAAAATGCCATAGAACAAGCTTCTAGCAACCAGAAGCAATGAAAAATGAGACTTAAATAATGTGGAGACAAAAGCGACGCCCATATTTTTTAGCGCCAAATAAGACGCCCACATTATTTGGCGCCTAAATGCTTTTGGCGCCAAAAATGACGCCACATCCGGAACGCCGACATTTTTGGCGTAAAAGAACGTCAAAAAATGACGCAACTTCCGGCGACACGTATGACGCCGGAAACGGAAAAGATTTTTGGCGCCAAAAAAGTCCGCGCCAAGAATGACGCAATAAAATGAAGCATTTTCAGCCCCCGCGAGCCTAACAGCCCACAGGGAAAAAAGAGTCAAATTTTTAAGGTAAGAAAAAATGTTTGATTCAAATGCATTATCCTAAATATGAAACTGACTGTCTGAAAATAAGGAATGTTGAACATTCTGAGTCAAGGCAAATAAATGTTTGAATACATATATTTAGAACTTTATAAACAAAGTGCCCAACCATAGCTTAGAGTGTCACAGAAAATAAGATTTACTTACCCCAGGACACTCATCTACATGTTTGTAGAAAGCCAAACCAGTACTGAAACGAGAATCAGCAGAGGTAATGGTATATAAATAAGAGTATATCGTCGATCTGAAAAGGGAGGTAAGAGATGAATCTCTACGACCGATAACAGAGAACCTATGAAATAGACCCCGTAGAAGGAGATCACTGCATTCAAATAGGCAATACTCTCCTCACATCCCTCTGACATTCACTGCACGCTGAGAGGAAAACCGGGCTCCAACTTGCTGCGGAGCGCATATCAACGTAGAATCTAGCACAAACTTACTTCACCACCTCCATAGGAGGCAAAGTTTGTAAAACTGAATTGTGGGTGTGGTGAGGGGTGTATTTATAGGCATTTTGAGGTTTGGGAAACTTTGCCCCTCCTGGTAGGAATGTATATCCCATACGTAACTAGCTCATGGACTCTTGCTAATTACATGAAAGAAAGAAAAAATTTGGGTTCAGTGTCCCTTTAAATACATTTACTAAATTAAATACAATTAAATAAATTACATACAAATAGCTAAATTAAATTAAATTAGCTAAAGTACAAAAAAACAAACACTAAATTACAGAAAGTAATAAACAAATTACAGATATTTAAACTAATTACACCTAATCTAATAGCCCTATTAAAATAAAAAAAGCCCCCCCCAAAATAAAAAAAACCTAGCCTAAACTAAACTACCAATAGCCCTTAAAAGGGCCTTTTGCGGGGCATTGCACCAAAGTAATCAGCTCTTTTACCTGTAAAAAAAATATACAAACAACCCCCCCAACAATAAAACCCACCACCCACACAACCAACCCCCCAAATAAAATACTATCTAAAAAAACTAAGCTCCCTATTGCTCTGAAAAGGGCATTTGGATGGGCATTGCCCTTTAAAGGGCAGTTAGCTCTTTTGCCGCCCAAAGTCCCTAACCTAAAAATAAAACCCACCCAATACCCTTAAAAAAACCTAACACTAACCCCCTGAAGATCGACTTACCGGGAAACGTCTTCATCCAAGCCGGGCCGAAGTCCTCAACGAAGCCGGGAGAAGTCTTCATCCAAGCCAGCGAAGTGGTCCTCCAGACGGGCAGAAGTCTTCATCCAGACGGCATCTTCTATCTTCATCCATCCGGTGCGGAGCGGGTCCATCTTCAAGACATCCGACATGGAGCATCCTCTTCTGCCGACAGACGAATGAAGGTACCTTTAAGTGACGTCATCCAAGATGGCGTCCCTTAGATTCCGATTGGCTGATAGAATTCTATCAGCCAATCGGAATTAAGGTAGAAAAAATCCTATTGGCTGATGCAATCAGCCAATAGGATTGAGCTTGCATTCTATTGGCTTATTGGAACAGCCAATAGAATGCGAGCTCAATACTATTGGCTGATTGGATTGGGGGGTTGGTTGGGTGGTGGTGGGTTTTATTGTTGGGGGGTCTTTGTATTTTTTTACAGGTAAAAGAGCTGTTTAACTTAGGGCAATGCCCTACAAAAGGCCCTTTTAAGGGATATTGGTAGATTAATGTAGGCTCAGGTTTTTTTGGGTGCGCTTTTTTATTTTGATATCGTTATTCGATTAGCTTTCATTCTTTTTTATTTTGGATAATTTAGTTTGTTATTTTTAGTAATTGAGTCTTTTTTATTTTTTGTAATTAGATACTTTGTTAGGATTTTTTTAATGTGTAGTTTAGTTTAATTTAATTGGTAGTTAGTTTAATGTTGGTTTAATAATTAGTTTAATAGTTTAATTTGACCAGTAAATTAATTTAAACTGTAATTTTAATGAAAAATGAGACTTAAATAATGTGGAGACAAAAGCGACGCCCATATTTTTTAGCGCCAAATAAGACGCCCACATTATTTGGCGCCTAAATGCTTTTGGCGCCAAAAATGACGCCACATCCAGAACGCCGACATTTTTGGCGCAAAAGAACGTCAAAAAATGACGCAACTTCCGGCGACACGTATGACGCCGGAAACGGAAAAGATTTTTTGCGCCAAAAAAGTCTGCGCCAAGAATGACGCAATAAAATGAAGCATTTTCAGCCCCCGCGAGCCTAACAGCCCACAGGGAAAAAAAGAGTCAAATTTTTAAGGTAAGAAAAAATGTTTGATTCAAATGCATTATCCCAAATATGAAACTGACTGTCTGAAAATAAGGAATGTTGAACATTCTGAGTCAAGGCAAATAAATGTTTGAATACATATATTTAGAACTTTATAAACAAAGTGCCCAACCATAGCTTAGAGTGTCACAGAAAATAAGATTTACTTACCCCAGGACACTCATCTACATGTTTGTAGAAAGCCAAACCAGTACTGAAACGAGAATCAGCAGAGGTAATGGTATATAAATAAGAGTATATCGTCGATCTGAAAAGGGAGGTAAGCGATGAATCTCTACGACCGATAACAGAGAACCTATGAAATAGACCCCGTAGAAGGAGATCACTGCATTCAAATAGGCAATACTCTCCTCACATCCCTCTGACATTCACTGCACGCTGAGAGGAAAACCGGGCTCCAACTTGCTGCGGAGCGCATATCAACATAGAATCTAGCACAAACTTACTTCACCACCTCCATAGGAGGCAAAGTTTGTAAAACTGAATTGTGGGTGTGGTGAGGGATGTATTTATAGGCATTTTGAGGTTTGGGAAACTTTGCCCCTCCTGGTAGGAATGTATATCCCATACGTCACTAGCTCATGGACTCTTGCTAATTACATGAAAGAAAGAAAAAATTTGGGTTCAGTGTCCCTTTAAATACATTTACTAAATTAAATACAATTAAATAAATTACATACAAATAGCTAAATTAAATTAAATTAGCTAAAGTACAAAAAAAACATAATTTATGCTTACCTGATAAATTCCTTTCTTCTGTTGTGTGATCAGTCCACGGGTCATCATTACTTCTGGGATATAACTCCTCCCCAACAGGAAATGCAAGAGGATTCACCCAGCAGAGCTGCATATAGCTCCTCCCCCCTACGTCACTCCCAGTCATTCGACCAAGAATCAACGAGAAAGGAGAAACCAAGGGTGAAGTGGTGACTGGAGTATAATTTAAAAGATATTTACCTGCCTTAAAACAGGGCGGGCCGTGGACTGATCACACAACAGAAGAAAGGAATTTATCAGGTAAGCATAAATTATGTTTTCTTCTGTTATGTGTGATCAGTCCACGGGTCATCATTACTTCTGGGATACCAATACCAAAGCAAAAGTACACGGATGACGGGAGGGATAGGCAGGCTCATTATACAGAAGGAACCACTGCCTGAAGAACCTTTCTCCCAAAAATAGCCTCCGAAGAAGCAAAAGTGTCAAATTTGTAAAATTTGGAAAAAGTATGAAGCGAAGACCAAGTTGCAGCCTTGCAAATCTGTTCAACAGAGGCCTCATTCTTAAAGGCCCAAGTGGAAGCCACAGCTCTAGTAGAATGAGCTGTAATTCTTTCAGGAGGCTGCTGTCCAGCAGTCTCATAGGCTAAACGAATTATGCTACGAAGCCAGAAGGAGAGAGAGGTAGCCGAAGCCTTATGACCTCTCCTCTGACCAGAGTACACGACAAACAGGGAAGACGTTTGTCGAAAATCCTTAGTTGCCTGCAAGTAGAACTTGAGGGCACGAACTACATCCAGATTGTGTAGAAGACGTTCCTTCTTTGAAGAAGGATTTGGACACAAGGATGGAACAACAATCTCTTGATTGATATTCCTGTTAGTGACTACCTTAGGTAAGAACCCAGGTTTAGTACGCAGAACTACCTTGTCTGAGTGAAAAATCAGATAAGGAGAATCACAATGTAAGGCTGATAACTCAGAAACTCTTCGAGCCGAGGAAATAGCCATTAAAAACAGAACTTTCCAAGATAACAATTTTATATCAATGGAATGAAGGGGTTCAAACGGAACACCCTGTAAAACGTTAAGAACTAAGTTTAAACTCCATGGCGGAGCAACAGTTTTAAACACAGGCTTGATCCTAGCTAAAGCCTGACAAAAGGCCTGGACGTCTGGATTTTCTGACAGACGCCTGTGTAACAAGATGGACAGAGCTGAGATCTGTCCCTTTAATGAGCTAGCCGATAAACCCTTTTCTAAACCTTCTTGTAGAAAGGACAATATCCTAGGAATCCTAACCTTACTCCAGGAGTAACCTTTGGATTCGCACCAGTATAGGTATTTACGCCATATCTTATGGTAAATCCTTCTGGTAACAGGCTTCCTAGCCTGTATCAGGGTATCAATAACCGACTCAGAAAAACCACGTTTTGATAAAATCAAGCGTTCAATTTCCAAGCAGTCAGCTTCAGAGAAGTTAGATTTTGATGTTTGAATGGACCCTGTATCAGAAGGTCCTGTCTTAGAGGTAGAGACCAAGGCGGACAGGATGACATGTCCACTAGATCTGCATACCAAGTCCTGCGTGGCCATGCAGGCGCTATTAGAATCACTGATGCTCTCTCCTGTTTGATTTTGGCAATCAATCGAGGAAGCAGCGGGAAGGGTGGAAACACATAAGCCATCCCGAAGTTCCAAGGTGCTGTCAAAGCATCTATCAGAACCGCTCCCGGATCCCTGGATCTGGACCCGTAGCGAGGAAGTTTGGCGTTCTGGCGAGACGCCATGAGATCTATCTCTGGTTTGCCCCAACGTCGAAGTATTTGGGCAAAGACCTCCGGATGAAGTTCCCACTCCCCCGGATGAAAAGTCTGGCGACTCAAGAAATCCGCCTCCCAGTTCTCCACTCCCGGGATGTGGATTGCTGACAGGTGGCAAGAATGAGACTCTGCCCAGCGAATTATCTTTGATACTTCCATCATTGCTAGGGAGCTTCTTGTCCCTCCTTGATGGTTGATGTAAGCTACAGTCGTGATGTTGTCCGACTGAAACCTGATGAACCCCCGAGTTTTTAACTGGGGCCAAGCCAGAAGGGCATGGAGAACTGCTCTTAATTCCAGAATGTTTATTGGCAGGAGACTTTCCTCCTGATTCCATTGTCCCTGAGCCTTCAGAGAATTCCAGACAGCGCCCCAACCTAGTAGGCTGGCGTCTGTTGTTACAATTGTCCAGTCCGGCCTGCTGAATGGCATCCCCCTGGACAGATGTGGCCGAGAAAGCCACCATAGAAGAGAGTTTCTGGTCTCTTGATCCAGATTCAGAGTAGGGGACAAGTCTGAATAATCCCCATTCCACTGACTCAGCATGCACAATTGCAGCGGTCTGAGATGTAGACGTGCAAAGGGTACTATGTCCATTGCCGCTACCATTAAGCCGATCACCTCCATGCATTGAGCTACTGACGGGAGTTGAATGGAATGAAGGACACGGCATGCATTTAGAAGCTTTGTTAATCTGTCTTCTGTCAGATAAATCTTCATTTCTACAGAATCTATAAGAGTCCCCAAGAATGGAACTCTTGTGAGAGGAAAAAGAGAACTCTTCTTTTCGTTCACTTTCCATCCATGCGACCTTAGAAATGCCAGAACTAACTCTGTATGAGACTTGGCAGTTTGAAAGCTTGAAGCTTGTATCAGAATGTCGTCTAGGTACGGAGCTACCGAAATTCCTCGCGGTCTTAGTACCGCCAGAAGGGCACCCAGAACCTTTGTGAAGATTCTTGGAGCCGTAGCCAATCCGAATGGAAGAGCTACAAACTGGTAATGCCTGTCTAAGAAGGCAAACCTTAGATACCGGTAATGATCTTTGTGAATCGGTATGTGAAGGTAAGCATCCTTTAAATCCACTGTGGTCATGTACTGACCCTTTTGGATCATGGGTAAGATTGTCCGAATAGTTTCCATTTTGAACGATGGAACTCTTAGGAATTTGTTTAGGATCTTTAAATCCAAGATTGGCCTGAAAGTTCCCTCTTTTTTGGGAACCACAAACAGGTTTGAGTAAAACCCTTGTCCTTGTTCCGACCGCGGAACCGGATGGATCACTCCCATTAATAACAGATCTTGTACACAGCGTAGAAACGCTTCTTTCTTTATCTGGTTTGTTGACAACCTTGACAGATGAAATCTCCCTCTTGGGGGAGAGAATTTGAAGTCTAGAAGGTATCCCTGAGATATGATCTCTAGCGCCCAGGGATCCTGAACATCTCTTGCCCAAGCCTGGGCGAAGAGAGAGAGTCTGCCCCCCACTAGATCCGGTCCCGGATCGGGGGCCCTCGGTTCATGCTGTCTTTGGGGCAGCAGCAGGTTTCCTGGCCTGCTTGCCCTTGTTCCAGGACTGGTTAGGTTTCCAGCCTTGTCTGTAACGAGCAACAGCTCCTTCCTGTTTTGGTGTAGTGGAAGTTGATGCTGCTCCTGCTTTGAAATTCCGAAAGGGACGAAAATTAGACTGTCTAGCCTTAGCTTTGGCTTTGTCTTGAGGCAGGGCGTGGCCCTTACCTCCTGTAATGTCAGCGATAATTTCTTTCAAACCGGGCCCAAATAAAGTTTGCCCCTTGAAAGGTATATTAAGTAATTTGGACTTAGAAGTTACATCAGCTGACCAGGATTTTAGCCACAGTGCCCTACGTGCCTGAATGGCGAATCCTGAGTTCTTAGCCGTAAGTTTGGTTAAATGTACTACAGCCTCCGAAATGAATGAATTAGCTAGTTTAAGGACTCTAAGCCTGTCCGTAATGTCGTCCAGCGTAGCTGAACTAAGGTTCTCTTCCAGAGACTCAATCCAAAATGCTGCCGCAGCCGTAATCGGCGCGATGCATGCAAGGGGTTGCAATATAAAACCTTGTTGAACAAACATTTTCTTAAGGTAACCCTCTAATTTTTTATCCATTGGATCTGAAAAAGCACAGCTATCCTCCACCGGGATAGTGGTACGCTTAGCTAAAGTAGAAACTGCTCCCTCCACCTTAGGGACCGTTTGCCATAAGTCCCGTGTGGTGGCGTCTATTGGAAACATCTTTCTAAATATTGGAGGGGGTGAGAACGGCACACCGGGTCTATCCCACTCCTTAGTAACAATTTCAGTTAGTCTCTTAGGTATAGGAAAAACGTCAGTACTCGCCGGTACCGCAAAGTATTTATCCAACCTACACAATTTCTCTGGTATTGCAACAGTGTTACAATCATTAAGAGCCGCTAAAACCTCCCCTAGTAATACACGGAGGTTCTCCAATTTAAATTTAAAATTTGAAATATCTGAATCCAATCTGTTTGGATCAGAACCATCACCCACAGAATGAAGCTCTCCGTCCTCATGCTCTGCAAGCTGTGACGCAGTATCAGACATGGCCCTAGTATTATCAGCGCACTCTGTTCTCACCCCAGAGTGATCACGCTTGCCTCTTAGTTCTGGTAATTTAGCCAAAACTTCAGTCATAACAGTAGCCATATCTTGTAATGTTATCTGTAATGGCCGCCCAGATGTACTAGGCGCCATAATATCACGCACCTCCCGGGCGGGAGATGCAGGTACTGACACGTGAGGCGAGTTAGTCGGCATAACTCTCCCCTCGCTGTTTGGTGAAATTTGTTCAATTTGTACAGATTGGTTTTTATTTAAAGTAGCATCAATACAGTTAGTACATAAATTTCTATTGGGCTCCACCTTGGCATTGGAACAAATGACACAGATATCTTCCTCTGAATCAGACATGTTTAACACACTAGCAATAAACTTGCAACTTGGTTACAATCTTATTTAACAAAAACTTACTGTGCCTCAAAGAAGCACTAAACGATTAAATGACAGTTGAAATAAAGAACTGAAAGACAGTTATAGCATCAAACCTTAAAAACAACACAACTTTTAGCAAAGGTTTGTTCCCATTAGTAAAGTAACAATAATTAAATTTGAAACATAAAAATTACAGAGCGACGTTTTTTAATCACAGTCAATATATAAGTCTCACAGCTCTGCTGAGAGAATCTACCTCCCTCCAAAGAAGTTTGAAGACCCCTGAGTTCTGTTAGAGATGAACCGGATCATGCAGGAAATACAAGAGTAACTGACTGGAAATTTTTGATGCGTAGCAAAGAGCGCCAAAAACGGCCCCTCCTCCTCACACACAGCAGTGAGAGAGAAACGAAACTGTCACAATTAAAACAAGCAACTGCCAAGTGGAAAAATAATGCCCAAATATTTATTCACTCAGTACCTCAGAAAATGCAAACGATTCTACATTCCAGCAAAAACGTTTAACATAATAAATACCTATTAAAAGGTTTAATGTACTTTTAACAGAGTAATTCCGGTGAAATACCATCCCCAGAATACTGAAGTGTAGAGTATACATACATGTCATTATAACGGTATGGCAGGATTTTCTCATCAATTCCATTCAGAAAATAAAAACTGCTACATACCTCAATGCAGATTCATCTGCCCGCTGTCCCCTGATCTGAAGCTTTTACCTCCCTCAGATGGCCGAGAAACAGCAATATGATCTTAACTACTCCGGTTAAAATCATAGTAAAAACTCTGGTAGATTCTTCTTCAAACTCTGCCAGAGAGGCAATAACACGCTCCGGTGCTATTGTAAAATAACAAACTTTTGATTGAAGTTATAAAAACTAAGTATAATCACCATAGTCCTCTCACACATCCTATCTAGTTGTTGGGTGCAAGAGAATGACTGGGAGTGACGTAGGGGGGAGGAGCTATATGCAGCTCTGCTGGGTGAATCCTCTTGCATTTCCTGTTGGGGAGGAGTTATATCCCAGAAGTAATGATGACCCGTGGACTGATCACACATAACAGAAGAAACAAACACTAAATTACAGAAAATAATAAACAAATTACAGATATTTAAACTAATTACACCTAATCTAATAGCCCTATTAAAATAAAAAAAGCCCCCCCAAAATAAAAAAAAACCTAGCCTAAACTAAACTACCAATAGCCCTTAAAAGGGCCTTTTGCGGGGCATTGCCCCAAAGTAATCAGCTCTTTTACCTGTAAAAAAAATATACAAACAACCCCCCCAACAGTAAAACCCACCACCCACACAACCAACCCCCCAAATAAAATACTATCTAAAAAAACTAAGCTCCCTATTGCTCTGAAAAGGGCATTTGGATGGGCATTGCCCTTTAAAGGGCAGTTAGCTCTTTTGCCGCCCAAAGTCCCTAACCTAAAAATAAAACCTACCCAATACCCTTAAAAAAAACTAACACTAACCCCCTGAAGATCGACTTACCGGGAAACGTCTTCATCCAAGCCGGGCCGAAGTCCTCAACGAAGCCGGGAGAAGTCTTCATCCAAGCCAGCGAAGTGGTCCTCCAGACGGGCAGAAGTCTTCATCCAGACGGCATCTTCTATCTTCATCCATCCGGTGCGGAGCGGGTCCATCTTCAAGACATCCGACACGGAGCATCCTCTTCTGCCGACAGACGAATGAAGGTACCTTTAAGTGACGTCATCCAAGATGGCGTCCCTTAGATTCCGATTGGCTGATAGAATTCTATCAGCCAATCGGAATTAAGGTAGAAAAAATCCTATTGGCTGATGCAATCAGCCAATAGGATTGAGCTTGCATTCTATTGGCTGATTGGAACAGCCAATAGAATGCGAGCTCAATACTATTGGCTGATTGGATTGGGGGGTTGGTTGGGTGGTGGTGGGTTTTATTGTTGGGGGGTCTTTGTATTTTTTTTACAGGTAAAAGAGCTGTTTAACTTAGGGCAATGCCCTACAAAAGGCCCTTTTAAGGGATATTGGTAGATTAATGTAGGCTCGGTTTTTTTTGTTTTTTTTGGGTGCGCTTTTTTATTTTGATATCGTTATTCGATTAGCTTTCATTCTTTTTTATTTTGAATAATTTAGTTTGTTATTTTTTGTAATTGAGTCTTTTTTATTTTTTGTAATTAGATACTTTGTAATTTTTAGAGTAGTGTTAGGATTTTTTTAATGTGTAGTTTAGTTTAATTTAATTGGTAGTTAGTTTAATGTTGGTTTAATAATTAGTTTAATAGTTTAATTTGACCAGTAAATTAATTTAAACTGTAATTTTAATCTAAAGTTAGGGGGGTGTTAGGGTTAGGGGTTACTAGTTTAATTTTGTTTATTGCAATGTGGGGGGCTTTCGGTTTAGGGGTTAATAGTTTATTTTAATATGTTTCCTTGTGGGGGGCTTGCAGTTTATGGGTTATTAGGTTTATTATAGTGGCAGCGGTGTAGGGCTTACTAACTTAAGTATAGTGGGGGCAGACGGCAGGTAAGGGGTTAATAATATTTAAATAGTGTTTGCGATGCGGGAGGGCGGCGGTTTAGGGGTGAATAACTTTATGATAGTGGTGACGATGTCGGGGAGCGGCGGAATAGGGGTTAATAATTATTTTTAGTGGCAGCGATGTCGGGAACGGCAGATCAGGGGTTAATAACTTTAATATAGTGTTTGCGATGCGGGAGGGCCTCGGTTTAGGGGTCACCCGGGTCAATAGGTAGTTTATGGGTGTTTAGTGTACTTTGTTACACTTTAGTTATGAGTTTTATGTTACAGATTTGTAGCGTAAAACTCATAACTACTGCTTTTAGATGGCGATACGGATCTTGTCGTTTTAGGCTGTAACACAGGTTTTTTTAGCCTCACCGAAAAACTTGGGACTGACGTTGCGTTACAGGCTAAAAGGCTTGCGTTACAGCTATACCGACAAGACTCGTAATGGCTGTGGTGCTGTTTTAACGCTGAAATTACCATTTTTTTCAGCGTTAAAACACAAACGCACAACTCATAATCTAGCTGAAAGTCTTGTATTATGAAAAAATTAACACACTGTGAACTCTATATTTCAACATTACTTTTTTAAAGTTTCTTAATTTTCTTGAAAATCTATTGCCGCTAGGTTGAATTTGAAACTAACAGGAAGAGTATATTTACGCACAACTCATCCCAAGGGACAAATTGCTTACCAATAAGCAAAACTCCCACGGCTCTAATGGCAGAACATGGGGGGAAACATTTTGTTTTCTGCACAGGAACATCCATCTTACTAAAAAAATGCATTTGAAAATTCCTTATTTTAGAAAAAAATAATAATGTTAATGTCACCTTAAGCATGAGTGATAGATAGATAGATAGATAGAAAGAAAATCCAATTGTTCAGTATGTCTTAACTCAACATATTGTCATCTTTACCTGCAGGTTCTGGTTTCATTGCCCAAAGAATTCTGTGGGCTAGTGCCCATGTTTTCCTCTTCAGGTCGATATATGAACACAATGGAGGGCTTTTCACCAGGTTCCCCATGACTCTCACTGAACCAGTGATGCCGCTGGACTGGTGGTGGTGGAAGCATATGGATAACTGTCCCATCCAGCCCCACTAGCCTTCCTTCCTCACTCCTCTCTTCACCTGCACCCTGCCCCCCTCCTTCCTTCTTTCTCCTGAAGAAACTCTTAAATGATATCCAGCGGCGTGGCTTGCCATCTGCAGGCCTACGTGGCTGTGTTGCACAATCAGTGGGTGAGGGCCTGCTGGTACTGGTAGGTTTGGTGCGGGTGGCAAAGTGCTTGTGCAACATGCTGCTAGCATGGTAGGGTGAAGAAGTGGAACGTGGTGGAGGAAAAGGTGGCAGAGGGTTTGCTGTAACTGGTACAGTAGGGCTCTCTTCACTGGAAGATGCTGGCGATGGTTTACTGCAGATTAGAGTACCTAATGCTTCACTTTGTGAGGAAAACAGAGACTTTGGACGTCCTAGTGATCCTTGATGGGGCTCTGGCTCTGACAGATGCTGCTCTTCACTGCTTGCGGACTCTGAAGTCACTGCCTCTGGAGGTGATCTAGGTGGTTGGATGGAAGCAACAATCTGAGAAAGCACACGGTTTGCACTCTCTCTAGGACAGCTAGTAACCTCAGGAGATAACTCTTTTGCTGGTTCTTCCTTCTTTTGCACTTTAGCGGGTGTCTCAATCTCCTCATATGTGTGACTTATCCCACTCCCTGTTTGCCGTTTCTCCTTACCAGGGGGAGGTGGGAAGACCCCACCAGCCCCAACAAAACTACGGTAAATAGCCAAATTATCATAGGCACTAGGATTGATCAAAATAGGTACTTTGTCTGCACTTTTGCAGCTCTGGGAATATTCTGGCTCATCGTGGATAATAATAGGAAAGGGTGGCATACCTGCATTGTTGTAACTGTTAAACTTGATTTCTGACAGGTTTGGTGATCTAACAGGCACTGTGTGTGCACTCAATCCAGTGGTGGGGGATGTTGGAGCAGATTTATGGCAGCTGCGCTTTGGGGCTTCTGCTGCTTCAGTCTTAGTAATTTTCTGCCTTGGACTAGTGCTGGATGTCCACACCTCCTGATAGCGGGTGGCACTAGTTTTCTTCAGTCTAGCACTAGGCTGACTTGCACACTCACTGGCCATAGAAGCTGATACATCAACAACTGTGTAGGGTTTGCAGACTGGCTGCTGCTCTAGGCTCACCACACGGTAAGGTTTGGCTTGAGCCATATTACTATCTTGGGTTTTTCCTTGAGTGGTCACTTCAGATACAAATTCATTCCTTTCTTCATTTACACTTCCATTGCAGAAAAGTCCTCCAGAAGAGGATGAGGTTGAGGAAGAAGGAGGGCATGACAAAGAGTCTGCAAAAGATGGATCAGGAGACATGGCAGCTACATCCTCTACTCCATCAACATCGCAACCATTCAGGATCTCATCATAGCTGTCATCATAATCCACAGCACACACCCTTTGTAATGATTTTTGGCGCAATGGTACAGTGTTCCATTTCTCTCTTCCCCTCAACCTGTATGGTGCTGGAGATAAGCTACCCCCCTGTAGGTTTGCAAACCGAGGTTGTCCCCTCATGCGAATCTCCATAGCCAAAAGTTCTTCATCACTTTCCTCCCAGCTCTCACGCTCCCCCTTATCAGTATCACCTTCCTCCTCCCAACTCTCCTCGCCACTAGAGAATTCGGGGTAGCAGAATCGCCCACCATCTCTGCCAATAATTGCTCCCTCATCTCCACTTAGTGCTACTCGCCGCTCAGTTTTCTTCCCTTCTCCCCCTTCATGTCTCCCTCCAGAAAGGCAACTAGCAGAAGGTTTTCCTTCCAGGGATCGTCTGTAACACTGGTTTATCCTACACAGGAAAGTCTCTCGAGCTGTGCCCTCCAGGGGCAGAATTTGAGTGGAGGGACCACCTAAACCAGCAATCTCCTTAAGTACCTCTGTTAGTCCACTATTACCAAGGTGATTGTTGTTAGCAACTACCTGTTCTGTCCCTGTGTTGTTATTTGTCTGGTCATCACTGCAAACCTCCTGCTGTGCCTGGTTTTGGTTCCTGGTGGTGATGGGAAGCAGAGGTGACTTTGTTTGAACTTGTGAAGTATGGCACAGTGCTCCATCAACTACCATCATGGTGGGTTTGACTGCAATTGTGGGCTTTTTGGCCACAGGGGGTCGGAATCCTGTGGTGGTACGTGGCCGCTGATTGACATTGACCTTGGCATGATGTGCTCTGTATGGAGGAGGTGGTGGTGGAGGAGGGGGTGGCTGGCCACAATTGCCTCTTCCAAGAGCTGTGAGCTGGTGCTGTCCTTTGGGTAGGAAACAGTTCTTGCACTCTCCAGGTTTCCATACATGCTCTGTAAATGAGCTGCAAGCCGACATACTGGCAGACACTGAAGAGCATGGCACCAGGGCACGGAGCCGAGCTCCAAGTGCCAGAGAGCAAGGGGCTCAATGAAGTCACATCAATGCTCAGTCAGAATAAGAAAACAGTCCAATGTACTGCAAAAGAAAAGAAAATGTAATCAAACTGGAGAACACTTAAATATCAATGAAGCAAGCAAAACATACTGCATAATAAACAAAATATGTTAAAACTACATATTTATTCCATAAAAGCTGTTGAATATAAATAAAAAACACACTACAGCAATATTACACATGCATGCATACCTACATATTACACCAGCGCATAATAATTTCCAATAACCATGAAGTTATACACAAACACAGTAAGCTGACAAGACACTTCATTTTGAAATGAAGAAAACACTGTTTAAAGGGACATTAAAGACTAAGGGCCAGAATAAATGGGGATCGCAAACGTTTGTGCGCGAGCGATACAGGGTTTATTGCGGTTGTTTGTGCTCATCGGGTTTACCGCTAGTATCACAAGTTAAAAGTAAACATGATCGATTGAGCGCAATATATGTCTATATATGTGTGTACATATGTATTTATATGTGTATATATGTATTTACAGACATATATACACATATAAACACACAAATACATATGTACACAAACACACACATTCCAAATTTCTGCACATAGGGGAATATGTTTTCAGTATTTCTCTAAATAGATATTCCTATATATAAAAAACGTAATCACTGTCAAATCACGCACTCCAAGGAAAGGGAGTTTGAAAGTTTCTGTCTCTGGAGATCCAAGAGTAAAGAAGGCTCCTCTCCCCAAACAAGTGGCATGGCAGACAGCGTGATTTGAAAGTGATTACGTTTTTTACTTACCTCATACAGATTGAGGTTTGCTCAAGTAAGTGCACATCCATAGGGTGATTGAACTGGATGAAATAAGAATATCCGGATATATTTTATCCCTGATTTGGTGCCTTTACCTATGTGTTTATGGACCTAACTCTTATGAATTAATTTATTGTTCATCAAATTGTTCAAATTTTGCATTTTTATATGTTATTTTGTGTTTGATCTATTGACACACATACACATACTATATGAATTGTATGTTTTAAATTTTTACATTATCATTTTCATTTATGCTAGGCAGCGCTTACCTTGTATTTATTTTATGATTTTTTTCATATTTAGAGGGGTGAAACAGAGAATCTCCCTTCGAGTTTGGTGTAGCAGCAGCCATTTGCATATATAGAATTAAAGTGTCAGTAAACTTTAAAAATAATGTTATATAATTCTGCGCATCAGGCCAGCTGTATAGTCACAGCCCGGCCGACCGCGCCATAAGACTAAGTGCAGCTCGCTCCTGGGTCTGTGAAACAGCGTTTTTTTTTTTTTAAATTAATAGGGGAAATTATGTTTTATAAATGTTTGGCTATTATAATGTTATATAATTCTGCGCTATGTGCAGAATTATATAACATTATTTTTAAGGTTTACTGTCCCTTTAATATTCTGTTATTTATATTATTTGGGGTTTATTTTGTACTACCCTGATCTGGAGCGCTAATAGACCCTGAGCTTCCTTGGATTTTTCTCCTGGGATTCTACTTGTATATATATATATATAATCATGTTTACATATAGTTATAGATATATAGTACCAATTTTTAAAAAATTTATTTATGAATAAATAGAACATATTCTTCTATGTGAAGAACATTGGAATGTGAAATATTCATATTTTCATGTCAGGTTAGCGCACATGCGATTGGATTTGCGTGAGAGTGAAGTGTTTTTTTTCCACTTTTTTTCTCCATTAACTTTTATGTGGGAATACGTGAACGAGCATGCAATATTTTAAGTTTGTCTTTTTGCGCTAGTCAGGTTAGCGTGTGAGCGAAAACAGTTTACTTTCAACTCATAATATGAACGCAACCCGACAAGCACAAAAACAGAATTTATGTTTACCTGATAAATTTCTTTCTCCAACGGTGTGTCCGGTCCACGGCTTCATCCTTACTTGTGGGATATTCTCTTCCCCTACAGGAAATGGCAAAGAGAGCACCCAGCAAGAGCTGTCCATATAGTCCCCCCTCTGGCTCCGCCCCCCAGTCATTCGACCGACGGTTAGGAGAAAAAGGAGAAACTATAGGGTGCCGCGGTGACTGTAGTGTATAAAGAAAGACATTTTTTAAACCTGATTAAAAACCAGGGCGGGCCGTGGACCGGACACACCGTTGGAGAAAGAAATTTATCAGGTAAACATAAATTCTGTTTTCTCCAACATTGGTGTGTCCGGTCCACGGCTTCATCCTTACTTGTGGGAACCAATACCAAAGCTTTAGGACACGGATGAAGGGAGGAAGCAAACTAGGTTACCTAAACAGAAGGCACCACGGCTTGCAAAACCTTTCTCCCAAAAATAGCCTCCAAAGAAGCATAAGTATCGAATTTGTAAAATTTGGCAAAAGTATGCAGAGAAGACCAAGTCACTGCCTTACAGATCTGATCAACAGAAGCCTCGTTCTTGAAAGCCCATGTGGAAGCCACAGCTCTAGTAGAGTGGGCTGTAATTCGTTCAGGAGGCTGCCGTCCGGCAGTCTCATAAGCCAATCGGATGATGCTTTTCAGCCAAAAAGAAAGAGAGGTAGCAGTAGCTTTCTGTCCTCTCCTCTTACCAGAATACACAACAAACAAAGATGATGTCTGTCTGAAATCCTTTGTTGCTTCTAAATAGAACTTTAAAGCACGGACCACATCTAGATTGTGTAACAAGCGTTCCTTCTTTGAAACTGGATTCGGACACAGAGAAGGAACAACAATTTCCTGGTTAATATTCCTGTTGGAAACGACCTTTGGAAGAAAACCAAGCTTGGTACGTAAAACTACCTTATCTGTATGGAACACCAGATAGGGAGAAGTACACTGCAAAGCAGATAATTCAGAAACTCTTCTAGCAGAAGAAATAGCAACCAAAAACAGAACTTTCCAAGATAGTAACTTAATATCTATGGAATGCATGGGTTCAAACGGAACCCCCTGAAGAACTGAAAGAACTAAATTTAGACTCCAAGGAGGAGTCATGGGTCTGTAAACAGGCTTGATTCTAACTAACGCCTGTACAAACGCCTGTACATCTGGCACAGCTGCCAGACGTTTGTGTAACAAAACAGACAGAGCAGATATCTGTCCTTTTAAGGAACTAGCTGACAAACCTTTATCCAGACCTTCTTGGAGAAAGGAAAGTATCCTAGGAATTTTAATTCTACTCCAAGGGAATCCCTTGGATTCACACCAACGGATATATTTTTGCCATATCTTATGGTAAATCTTCCTAGTTACAGGTTTTCTGGCTTGAACCAGAGTATCTATGACTGAATCTGAAAACCCACGCTTAGATAGAATCAAGCATTCAATTTCCAAGCAGTCAGTTGGAGAGAGACTAGGTTTGGATGTTCGAAAGGACCTTGTACTAGAAGATCCTGCCTCAAAGGTAGCTTCCATGGTGGAGCCGATGACATATTCACCAGGTCTGCATACCAAGTCCTGCGTGGCCACGCAGGGGCTATTAGAATCACCGAGGCCTGCTCCTGTTTGATCCTGGCTACAAGCCTGGGAAGGAGAGGGAACGGTGGAAACACATAAGCTAGGTGGAACGACCAAGGCGCCACTAATGCATCCACCAGTGTCGCCTTGGGATCCCTGGATCTGGACCCGTATCGAGGAACCTTGGCGTTCTGGCGAGACGCCATCAGATCCATATCTGGAATGCCCCATAGTTGAGTTAACTGGGCAAAAACCTCCGGGTGGAGTTCCCACTCCCCCGGATGAAAAGTCTGACGACTCAAATAATCCGCCTCCCAGTTGTCCACTCCTGGGATGTGAATTGCAGATAGGTGGCAGGAGTGATCCTCCGCCCATCTGATGATCTTGGATACCTCTCTCATCGCTAAGGAACTCTTTGTTCCCCCCTGATGATTGATGTACGCTACAGTCGTCATGTTGTCCGACTGGAACCTTATGAATTTGGCCTTTGCTAGGTGAGGCCACGCCAGGAGCGCATTGAATATCGCTCTCAGTTCTAAAATGTTTATCGGAAGAATAGACTCTTCTCGAGACCATAGACCTTGAGCTTTCAGAGATTCCCAGACCGCACCCCAGCCTAAGAGACTGGCGTCGGTCGTGACAATGACCCACTCTGGTCTGCGGAAACTCATTCCCTGAGACAGGTGATCGTGAGACAACCACCAGCCTGGTTACCTGGTCTACTTGAATCTGGGGAGACAAGTCTGCATAGTCCCCATTCCACTGATTGAGCATGCACAGTTGTAATGGTCTTAGATGAATTCGAGCAAAAGGAACTATGTCCATTGCTGCAACCATCAATCCTACTACTTCCATGCACTGAGCTATGGAAGGCTGAAGAATAGAGTGAAGAATTTGACAAGCGTTTAGAAGCTTTGACTTTCTGACCTCTGTCAGAAAGATCTTCATTTCTAAAGAATCTATTATTGTTCCCAAAAAGGGAACTCTTGTTGACGGGGACAGGGAACTCTTTCTATGTTCACCTTCCACCCGTGAGATCTGAGAAAGACTAGAACAATGTCTGTATGAGCCTTTGCTTTGGAAAGAGACGACGCTTGGATTAGAATGTCGTCTAGATAAGGTGCTACAGCAATGCCCCTCGGTCTTAGAACCGCTAGAAGGGACCCTAGCACCTTTGTGAAGATTCTGGGAGCAGTGGCTAAACCGAACGGAAGAGCCACGAACTGGTAATGTTTGTCCATAAAGGCGAACCTCAGGAACTGATGATGATCTTTGTGGATAGGAATATGCAGGTACGCATCCTTTAAGTCCACGGTAGTCATATATTGACCCTCCTGGATTGTTGGTAAAATTGTCCGAATGGTTTCCATTTTGAATGATGGAACTCTGAGGAATTTGTTTAGGATTTTTAGATCCAGAATTGGCCTGAAAGTTCCCTCTTTTTTGGGAACTACAAACAGATTTGAGTAAAAACCCAGACCTTGTTCCACTGTTGGAACTGGGTTTATCACTCCCATCTTTAATAGGTCTCCTACACAATGTAAGAATGCCTGTCTCTTTATCTGGTCTGAAGATAAGCGAGACATGTGGAACCTTCCCCTTGGAGGAAGTTCCTTGAACTCTAGAAGATACCCCTGAGAGACTATTTCTAGTGCCCAGGGATCCGGAACGTCTCTTGCCCAAGCCTGAGCGAAGAGAGAAAGTTTGCCCCCTACTAGATCCGGTCCCGGATCGGGGGCTACCCCTTCATGCTGTCTTGGTAGCAGCAGCAGGCTTCTTGGCCTGTTTACCCTTGTTCCAGCCTTGCAATGGTTTCCATGCTGGTTTAGGCTGGGAAGAGTTGCCTTCTTGCCTGGAGGCCGCAGAGTTAGGATTCGGTCCGTTCCTGAAATTGCAAAAGGAACGAAAATTAGATTTGTTCTTAGCCTTGAAAGGCCTATCCTGTGGGAGGGCATGTCCCTTTCCACCAGTAATGTCTGAAATAATCTCTTTCAATTCCGGCCCGAAAAGGGTCTTACCCTTGAAAGGAATATTAAGCAATTTATTCTTGGACAACACATCCGCCGACCAGGATTTTAGCCAAAGCGCTCTGCGCGCCACTATTGCAAAACCTGAATTTTTCTCCGCTAACTTAGCCAATTGGAAAGCGGCATCCAAAATAAAGGAATTAGCCAACTTTAGTGCGTGAATTCTGTTCATGACTTCATCATATGGAGTCTCTTTTTGGAGCGAATTTTCTAGTTCCTCGAACCAAAAATACGCTGCCGTGGTGACAGGAATAATGCACGAGATTGGTTGAAGAAGGAAACCTTGTTGAACAAATATCTTTTTTAGCAATCCTTCCAATTTTTTATCCATAGGATCTTTAAAAGCGCAACTGTCCTCAATAGGAATAGTTGTGCGCTTAGCTAACGTTGAAACTGCCCCCTCAACCTTAGGAACCGTTTGCCATGCGTCCCTTCTGGGGTCAACAATGGGGAACATTTTCTTGAATATAGGAGGTGGAACAAAAGGTATACCTGGCTTTTCCCACTCCTTAGTCACTATGTCCGCTACCCGCTTGGGTATCAGAAAGGCATTAGCGTGCACTGGGACCTCTAAGAATTTGTTCATCTTACACAATTTCTGTGGAATTACCAAAGAATCACAGTCATCAAGAGTAGTTAGGACCTCCTTAAGCAGGGCGCGGAGATGTTCTAACTTAAATTTAAATGTTACGACATCAGTGTCTGCCTGCTGAGAAACTTTTCCTGAATCAGAAATTTCCCCCTCAGACAGACCCTCCCTCACTGCCAATTCAGATTGATGTGAGGGTATAACTGATAAATTGTCCTCAGCGCCAACCTGCTCATCTTCTGTATTTAAAACTGAGCTATCACGCTTTCTAGGGTAGGATGGCAGTTTGGATAACAGATTTGCTATAGAATTATCCATTACTGCTGTTGTTGCATAGTAACAAGCATTGGCGCGCTAGATGTACTAGGTATCGCCTGCGCGGGCAAAACTGGTGTTGACACAGAAGGAGAGGATAATGAACTATCCCCACTACCTTCATTAGAAGAATCATCTTGGGCATTCTTATTCAATGTGGCAGTACTGTCCATACTTTGTTTGGACGCTATGACACAATTTGCGCATACATTAATAGGGGGAACCACCTTGGCTTTCATACACACAGAACATAAGCCATCTGAAGGTATAGACATGTTAGACAGACTTTGGCAGGCTAATAATGCAATAAAAGCGTTTTTAAATAAAAGCGTTACTGTCCCTTTAAATAATAAACAGGCACACTTTATTTCTGATATTTTGAAAAACAATGAAGGCAATGTCCGATTTTTACAAAATTTTTACCCCAGAGTCCTAGTGCCTTGAAAGTATTGCACACCAAGTTTCAAGACTTTAACCCTTAAAATGAGCAAACCGGAGCTATTTGTTCAATTCAACAATTTTAGTACACTACAATCACTGCCACAGCCTTGCTGCGGCTCTTTACCTTCCCTGAGAGTTATTCAGCACTGAAATAAACCTTCCTGAGTCCGTTTTGGTAGCCACAGGACCCCTCACATGAAGCTGCATGCACTGCCATGGAAGAAAACTGCGCAATTGAGGCGCGAAAACGGGGCCTCCTTCCTCTGCATACCAGAGTGAAGGGGCCTTTCTGACTGAAATAGTAGTCTAACTAAATGCCAGGCGAATAAAAACGTTCCCAAAAGTGCTTTTACTTACACAAAAACACTCAAAACATGAAATAAATCAATCGATTTAGCCCACAATAGTGTCAACCAGTATAGAGCCCATTAATAAGCCTTAATCTTTTATGAGTCTAAGAAAATGGCTTACTTACCCCTTAAGGGAAAACTGACAGTCTTCTAGCATTAACATGTCTTGTTAGAAATATGACTGATCATACCTGCAGCAGATAAGCCTGCAAACTGTTCCCCCCAACTGAAGTTCTCTGGTTTCAACAGCCCTGCGTGGGAACAGCAACAGATTTTAGTTACTACTGCTAAAATCAAATTCCTCTTTAACAGAAATCTTCTTCATTTTCTGTTGTAGAGTAAATAGTACAAACCGGCACTATTTTAAAATAACAAACTCTTGATAGAAGAAATAAAAAACTACAACTAACACCACATACTCTTTACCATCCCCGTGGAGATGCTACTTGTTCAGAGCGGCAAAGAGAATGACTGGGGGGCGGAGCCAGAGGGGGGACTATATGGACAGCTCTTGCTGGGTGCTCTCTTTGCCATTTCCTGTAGGGGAAGAGAATATCCCACAAGTAAGGATGAAGCCGTGGACCGGACACACCAATGTTGGAGAAAAGCTTACTTCAAGCGCAATTAATGCTCGAGCGGGAGCCTTAAATATCGCTCCACTTGTAATCTGGCCCTAAATACATTTCATACTCCTCCTTCTAATTATGGATGCTGCCATTTTGGAACCTAGGTTACACTACAGGTATCTGAAGGAAAGTTGCTGCACATGTGCAAACACATCAGCGATAGAATGCAGTGAAAGCTAGATTTCAACATGCCAGCACCCATGGCTGTAGAAAGGCAGAGAATAACCTCAACACTATACTTATACAATGTATTTAGTGTTTGATGTCCCTTTAATAAAATCACAATACCTACAGCAGCAGTACAGTTTCCAAATCTAACACAGTTACCATATCATATGTAAGAAGTGCACAAGAAATGCCCGCGCTAGCTTCTACATTAGACTGTACACCAGTGCAACAGAAGAAAAACAAGCGATGCCATACTCCTTTAAATGAATGTACCAGAACATGTATATTCAGCACAAGTATTTCCCATTCTGTTAAACTTCTTGGCTCTCCTCTCACAAACACTGGTAAAGCTGATATTTAGTGCCATGTATAGTGCCAGCCTCCTCCTCAGTGATGCTATGCCAACCTATTCATTTGTACAAATAATAAATATATAGAGGGAAACGGTGCCAGCCTCCCCCTCACTTGCTGTCATTGTAAGGCAGTACGAATGCCAGCGTTTCCCATACATACACAACCCTGTCACTGCTCTCTTCTGCTTCAATTTTTCTCACCCCATTTTTGTCAGACAACTACTACAGCAGGGCTTGATAAATGCTTAGAATTTTATTTTTTCTCCCTAAATTTATTCTTCTTCATTTATCTGTCTGGATAATTTGCTGGCTGCTGAATGTAAAACAAATTTGTCAACCTCTGGGCTACAATATTTTCCCAAAATTACTATGGATAGCTGCAATGCACTGCTGGAAGCTTGCTGCTAGTGGCGGTTCTAGAAACCTTATTATGGGCGTCAGACTCTTTTTGGTGCAGTTGTGGGTGTTCCACTGGTGGGAACAGGGTGCATAGTGGTAGAGTTACAAACTTTCCATTGGCAGGATCAGGGCAGGGGGAGGTGAAGTCAGAGGTGTTTTGAGGGGAGAGCCCGGTGGTTTAAGGTGTGGTTAGGCAGGTGTGGGACAATGTTTAATTTTGCAAAGTGATCGCAAGTGGCGATCGCAGGTGGACTGGTTCACTACTTGCAAACCTGTCCGCCTGCAATGATGATATATTTTGCCCTTTGTGTTATGTTAGACCAATGATAGACCAATCTGTGATGCACCTCACTAGCCTCACCAATCCAGTCGTGCCCTTAAAGCAGGGGTGTCCAAACTTTGATATCCAGAGGTTTTGGAACTACATTTCCCATGATGCTCAGCCAGCATTTTATCTAGCTGAGCATCATGGGAAATGTAGTTCCAAAACCTCTGGAGAGAAAAGTTTGGACACCCCTGCCTTAAAGGGACAGTTCACCCAAAAACTTTCTCCCCTTTAAATTAGTCCCAATGGTCCTTTTTACCTGCTACAGTGTATTAAATTGGTTGCAAGTAGCTCCTTTACTCATATTTCAGCATTTGAAATAGCTGATTTAGCTTGTGGTTTCCCAACCTATACTGAAAGTTTTGATACTGGCGTATACGCTATTGACAAGCCTAAGTAAACACAGCCAGCAGAAGAGATTACACCCTCAGTGGGGGGGGGGGGGCATAATAGTTAAGTAATAAAATGATAATGTTCCATTGTTCTCTCTATGTATTGAGTTGGTGTTCCAGACAAATAAAAGATAAGGAAGCAAGTCTGTGTACATAAAAGTGATAACATAATGAGATCTGATATTACCTGAAGCTCAACCCATTGTAATAGGCAGTAGTTTCAAAGCACAAAACCAGCTACTTCATATACACAAATAAACCTGAAAATGCAATTTCTCAAATATTTTATACTCTGCAGTTGGTATAACGAGTCATGAAAAATACATTTATGGAAAAACTATTTTACAGTGTACTGTCCCTTTAAAGGGACATTAAACGCTAAATAAATGCTAGATAGAATAATGCATTCAAAGAAAGAATTAGTCTAACAATATCATGTAGACATATTGTTTAAAGTTTCATTAGCTGTTTAAATAGTGACAAAATAATAGTAAAGTTTTAGTGTCTATAAAACAATGGGAGCTGCAATGTTGTAATTTAGGTTACCAATGCTGCTGTGGCCAGTTAGGGACAGTTATAAATAGGTAACTATATTTCTCATTTCCACTACTTATCAGGTCCTGTTCCATACTTTGCTTGCTGCTACAGACATGTGGCACACAATATCCGCAACTCCTGACCCTCATTGGTTTTCCATAGCCACACATTTCCTGTTGGTGGTACCTCATTTATACTCTGCTACTTTGTCTACTACTTCACTATCAAAGTGTATTAATTGTTATTTACTACATTGCTGTTTCTCAGTGACTCTCATATTCCAGTTGTATGCCTCAATGTGTGCTAGATTACGAGTGGAGTGCTAACAGTTATGCACAAACGATAAGGAGTTTATCGTGATTGTTTGCACTCGTTGGGTTTACCGCTGGTATTACAAGTTGAAAGTAAACTTGATCGATTGAGCGCAATCGCAATTTACGCTAGAATGATTATCGCGTCTTTACAGCTCTGGTTAACTGTTTTGCAAAACAAAAAAGTTGTACAAAACACATCAAAATACATAACAAAGTACAGTTAAATTTATAATAACACTATCTAATAAAAATGATTTAAAAAAAAAACATAAATTATGCTTACCAGATAATTTCCTTTCCTTCTGTACAGGGAGAGTCCACAGCTGCATTCATTATTTATGGGAAATACAGAACCTGGCCAACAGGAGGAGGCAAAGACACCCCAGCCAAAGGCTTAAATACCTCCCCCACTTCCCTCATCTCCCAGTCATTCTGCCAAGGGAACAAGGAACAGTAGGAGAAATATCAGGGTGAAAAAGTTGCCAAAAGAAACAAATTAAATTTAGGGCCACCCATCGGAGAACATGGGCGGGAGCTGTGGACTCTCCCTGTACAGAAGGAAAGGAAATTATCTGGTAAGCATAGTTTATGTTTTCCTTCTTAATACAGGGAAAGTCCACAGCTGCATTCATTACTTATTGGAAATTATACCCAAGCTACAGAGGACACTGAATGCTAACGGGAGGGTAAACAGAAAAGGTGGCCTAAATCTGAGGGCACCACAGCCTGCAATAACCCAAACTACTGAAGGATGCTTCAACAGAAGCAAAAAGGAATGCTGGGAGGACCAAGCAGCCGCCCAACAATCAGGGCCATATAGATATCATGCCAGAGACCCAAGAGGACGTCACTGCTCTCGAACTGAGCCATAAACCCCTGAGGAGGCTAGTGTCCCGCTGTCTCCCAAGTAAGTGAAAAAACACTCATCCACTAACAATAAGGAAGACGACTAAGTCTCCAAACCCTTGCACTTCCCAGATACGAATATACAACAGAAACAAACTGTCTATTCTAATGCAAGTATATGAGGTTATGCAATCGTTACTTTCTTAGTGAGCTTGTATACTTCTGTACTTTTGGCGCTTCCTATATATATTATTTTCATGTCTATTCTAATGCAGACTGCAAGGAAACATCAAGGTATGATTTCCCGAAAGGGGAAAAAGTCCTTTCCCATTTAAAGAAGGAAATGACATGGAAAAAACAACAATCTTAGGGAGAAAAAAAACTAACAAATCTCGTAACACAGCCTTATTATAAAGGAAACCCCTTTAAGGAGTATTGCAAGAGTTTAACATCGAGATTATAGTATGTAGAAAACAATCTACAGATGGAAGGGATCATTGAAGAAAAAAATTCAAAGACCACCACCTGCACAGGTACAAAAGTAACCTGATGCAACTCCCTAAAAACTGCAAGAAGGGGCAGTAGAATGAACTCATCGGCCTGACTGCAGTCAGTCCCCTAGCAAAAGGAACTTAACTCCATGAAGTTCAAAGAACCTCTGGACCAGCAGGACAAACAATGTATCTTAAAAACGGCATGCAAGCCCACAATCCAGGAGCAAGGAACTGCAGCCGGATTAAACCTGCAACCCTCCACTAGCTAGGCAGCTAAACTAACCCTCAGGCTAGTACAGCTAGATGACCCAAACCAAGATTGCTCTAACAAGAAAATCTAGCTAGGCAATCCCTTCTCCAGAGTATCCTGGATGAAAATAAGGAGAAAAAAAACTGGAACTCAGTAGAGAGCAGTACGATCTATCTCCACCTGACAAAGGGTGGACCTCCACACCTATGATAGATGACGAGGGACCAGCTACGAGCTGAAGTAAAGGACCGTAACAATTGATAAAAAAAATATCTCGGCTAAGACCACGCAACTTCTCACAATCCGCCTCAGAGAATAATATCCCATGATGCAAGGGACCTTGACCCAGCAGATCCCTGTAACAAGGTACCTCCCATGGCGATGAAGCCCCTAAACCGCAATACGGACTCGCGGGCATCAATGGAGCAATCAGTAACACTGACTTCTGCTCCTGCTAGGATCTGGCCTTTCTAGACAAAGAGACAAAGAGAGACATAGCCGAAAGCAGAAGGTTAAAATAGGCCTTCCAAGTCCCGTTAAGGATCCATTAGCACTGACTGAAGATCCCCGACCACAACCCCCTAAGGGAAAACCTGGGATAGCTACGGACACTCTGAGAATCTCGATCGGACTCCCCATTCAAATACAAACATTCGAAACCCTTCGGATAGTCAGATTAAAGGAATGATTGTAGCGAACATCTGTTCCAGAAGAGCTCCATAATTCTTCTAATTTAAATTATAGAAAGAACAACTGGCACCTTCTACCCCCAATGGCTAGGGCACTCACCACCTCCTATGACCCAGACAGGTAGAGAAGTTGCTCATATCTGCAGAAACTTGGTCAGGAATTGGAAATGTGGAAAAAAACGTGAGCACACCCGGTCACATGGTGCATCATGCAGGACCGCCCCTGCAAAGGAAAAAGCGCGCCAGCTTAATAAAACTTGCGTAGCTCTCAAAATGAAAAACAACCTGTACGTTCCGTATCAGCCTATGAGCCCAAAGTCTCTTACACCTAAGCAGTCGAAATCACATAACAAATATGATAAAAAAAACAGAATTTATGTTTACCTGATAAATTTCTTTCTCCAACGGTGTGTCCGGTCCACGGCGTCATCCTTACTTGTGGGATATTCTCTTCCCCAACAGGAAATGGCAAAGAGCCCAGCAAAGCTGGTCACATGATCCCTCCTAGGCTCCGCCTACCCCAGTCATTCGACCGACGTTAAGGAGGAATAATAGCATAGGAGAAACCATATGGTACCGTGGTGACTGTAGTTAAAGAAAATAAATTATCAGACCTGATTAAAAAACCAGGGCGGGCCGTGGACCGGACACACCGTTGGAGAAAGAAATTTATCAGGTAAACATAAATTCTGTTTTCTCCAACATAGGTGTGTCCGGTCCACGGCGTCATCCTTACTTGTGGGAACCAATACCAAAGCTTTAGGACACGGATGAAGGGAGGGAGCAAATCAGGTCACCTAAATGGAAGGCACCACGGCTTGCAAAACCTTTCTCCCAAAAATAGCCTCAGAAGAAGCAAAAGTATCAAACTTGTAAAATTTGGTAAAAGTGTGCAGTGAAGACCAAGTCGCTGCCCTACATATCTGATCAACAGAAGCCTCGTTCTTGAAGGCCCATGTGGAAGCCACAGCCCTAGTGGAATGAGCTGTGATTCTTTCGGGAGGCTGCCGTCCGGCAGTCTCGTAAGCCAATCTGATGATGCTTTTAATCCAAAAAGAGAGAGAGGTAGAAGTTGCTTTTTGACCTCTCCTTTTACCTGAATAAACAACAAACAAGGAAGATGTTTGTCTAAAATCCTTTGTAGCATCTAAATAGAATTTTAGAGCGCGAACAACATCCAAATTGTGCAACAAGCGTTCCTTCTTTGAAACTGGTTTCGGACACAGAGAAGGTACGATAATCTCCTGGTTAATGTTTTTGTTAGAAACAACTTTTGGAAGAAAACCAGGTTTAGTACGTAAAACCACCTTATCTGCATGGAACACCAGATAAGGAGGAGAACACTGCAGAGCAGATAATTCTGAAACTCTTCTAGCAGAAGAAATTGCAACTAAAAACAAAACTTTCCAAGATAATAACTTAATATCAACGGAATGTAAGGGTTCAAACGGAACCCCCTGAAGAACTGAAAGAACTAAATTGAGACTCCAAGGAGGAGTCAAAGGCTTGTAAACAGGCTTGATTCTAACCAGAGCCTGAACAAAGGCTTGAACATCTGGCACAGCTGCCAGTTTTTTGTGAAGTAACACCGACAAGGCAGAAATCTGTCCCTTCAGGGAACTTGCCGATAATCCTTTTTCCAATCCTTCTTGAAGGAAGGATAGAATCCTAGGAATCTTAACCTTGTCCCAAGGGAATCCTTTAGATTCACACCAACAGATATATTTTTTCCAAATTTTGTGGTAAATCTTTCTAGTTACAGGCTTTCTGGCCTGAACAAGAGTATCGATAACAGAATCTGAGAAACCTCGCTTCGATAAAATCAAGCGTTCAATCTCCAAGCAGTCAGCTGGAGTGAAACCAGATTCGGATGTTCGAACGGACCCTGAACAAGAAGGTCTCGTCTCAAAGGTAGCTTCCAAGGTGGAGCCGATGACATATTCACCAGATCTGCATACCAAGTCCTGCGTGGCCACGCAGGAGCTATCAAGATCACCGACGCCCTCTCCTGATTGATCCTGGCTACCAGCCTGGGGATGAGAGGAAACGGCGGGAACACATAAGCTAGTTTGAAGGTCCAAGGTGCTACTAGTGCATCCACTAGAGCCGCCTTGGGATCCCTGGATCTGGACCCGTAGCAAGGAACTTTGAAGTTCTGACGAGAGGCCATCAGATCCATGTCTGGAATGCCCCATAGTTGAGTGACTTGGGCAAAGATTTCCGGATGGAGTTCCCACTCCCCCGGATGCAATGTCTGACGACTCAGAAAATCCGCTTCCCAATTTTCCACTCCCGGGATGTGGATAGCAGACAGGTGGCAGGAGAGAGACTCCGCCCATAGAATAATCTTGGTCACTTCTTCCATCGCTAGGGAACTCCTTGTTCCCCCTTGATGGTTGATGTACGCAACAGTCGTCATGTTGTCTGATTGAAACCGTATGAACTTGGTCCTCGCTAGGTGAGGCCAAGCCTTGAGAGCATTGAATATCGCTCTCAGTTCCAGAATATTTATCGGTAGAAGAGATTCTTCCCGAGACCAAAGACCCTGAGCTTTCAGGGATCCCCAGACCGCGCCCTAGCCCATCAGACTGGCGTCGGTCGTGACAATGACCCACTCTGGTCTGCGGAATGTCATCCCTCGTGACAGGTTGTCCAGGGACAGCCACCAACGGAGTGAGTCTCTGGTCCTCTGATTTACTTGTATCTTTGGAGACAAGTCTGTATAGTCCCCATTCCACTGACTGAGCATGCACAGTTGTAATGGTCTTAGATGAATGCGCGCAAAAGGAACTATGTCCATTGCCGCTACCATCAACCCGATCACTTCCATGCACTGAGCTACGGAAGGAAGAGGAACGGAATGAAGAATTCGACAAGAGTCCAGAAGTTTTGTCTTTCTGGCCTCTGTTAGAAAAATCCTCATTTCTGAGGAGTCTATAATTGTTCCCAAGAAGGGAACCCTTGTTGACGGGGATAGAGAACTCTTTTCCACGTTCACTTTCCAGCCGTGAGATCTGAGAAAGGCCAGGACAATGTCCGTGTGAGCCTTTGCTCGAGGGAGGGACGACGCTTGAATCAGAATGTCGTCCAGGTAAGGTACTACTGCAATGCCCCTTGGTCTTAGCACCGCTAGAAGGGACCCTAGTACCTTTGTGAAAATCCTTGGAGCAGTGGCTAATCCGAAAGGAAGCGCCACGAACTGGTACTGTTTGTCCAGGAATGCAAACCTTAGGAACCGATGATGTTCCTTGTGGATAGGAATATGTAGATACGCATCCTTTAAATCCACCGTGGTCATGAATTGACCTTCCTGGATGGAAGGAAGGATAGTTCGAATGGTTTCCATCTTGAACGATGGGACCTTGAGAAATTTGTTTAAGATCTTGAGATCTAGGATTGGTCTGAACGTTCCCTCTTTTTTGGGAACTATGAACAGATTGGAGTAGAACCCCATCCCTTGTTCTCTCAATGGAACAGGATGAATCACTCCCATTTTTAACAGGTCTTCTACACAATGTAAGAACGCCTGTCTTTTTATGTGGTCTGAAGACAACTGAGACCTGTGGAACCTCCCCCTTGGGGGAAGTCCCTTGAATTCCAGAAGATAACCCTGGGAGACTATTTCTAGCGCCCAAGGATCCAGAACATCTCTTGCCCAAGCCTGAGCGAAGAGAGAGAGTCTGCCCCCCACCAGATCCGGTCCCGGATCGGGGGCCAATATTTCATGCTGTCTTGGTAGCAGTGGCAGGTTTCTTGGCCTGCTTTCCCTTGTTCCAGCCTTGCATTGGTCTCCAAGCTGGCTTGGCCTGAGAAGTATTACCCTCTTGCTTAGAGGACGTAGCACCTTGGGCTGGTCCGTTTTTACGAAAGGGACGAAAATTAGGTCTATTTTTTGCCTTGAAAGGCCGATCCTGAGGAAGGGCATGGCCCTTACCCCCAGTGATATCAGAGATAATCTCTTTCAAGTCAGGACCAAACAGCGTTTTCCCCTTGAAAGGAATGTTTAGTAGCTTGTTCTTGGAAGACGCATCAGCCGACCAAGATTTCAACCAAAGCGCTCTGCGCGCCACAATAGCAAACCCAGAATTCTTAGCCGCTAACTTAGCCAATTGCAAAGAGGCGTCTAGAGTGAAAGAATTAGCCAATTTGAGAGCATTGACTCTGTCCATAATCTCCTCATAAGGAGGAGAGTCACTATCGAGCACCTTAATCAGTTCATCAAACCAGAAATATGCGGCTGTAGTGACAGGGACAATGCATGAAATGGGTTGTAGAAGGTAACCCTGCTGAACAAACATCTTTTTAAGCAAACCTTCTAATTTTTTATCCATAGGATCTTTGAAAGCACAACTATCCTCTATGGGAATAGTGGTGCGTTTGTTTAAAGTAGAAACCGCTCCCTCGACCTTGGGGACTGACTGCCATAAGTCCTTTCTGGGGTCGACCATAGGAAACAATTTTTTAAGTTTGGGGGGAGGGACGAAAGGAATACCGGGCCTTTCCCATTCTTTATTAACAATGTCCGCCACCCGCTTGGGTATAGGAAAAGCTTCTGGGAGCCCCGGCACCTCTAGGAACTTGTCCATTTTACATAGTTTCTCTGGGATGACCAAATTTTCACAATCATCCAGAGTGGATAATACCTCCTTAAGCAAAATGCGGAGATGTTCCAATTTAAATTTAAAAGTAATCACATCAGATTCAGCCTGCTGAGAAATGTTCCCTAAATCAGTAATTTCTCCCTCAGACAAAACCTCCCTGGCCCCCTCAGATTGGGTTAGGGGCCCTTCAGAGATATTAATATCAGCGTCGTCATGCTCTTCAGTAACTAAAACAGAGCATCCACGCTTACGCTGACAAGGGTTCATTTTGGCTAAAATGTTTTTGACAGAATTATCCATTACAGCCGTTAATTGTTGCATAGTAAGGAGTATTGGCGCGCTAGATGTACTAGGGGCCTCCTGAGTGGGCAAGACTCGTGTAGACGAAGGAGGGAATGATGCAGTACCATGCTTACTCCCCTCACTTGAGGAATCATCTTGGGCATCATTGTCATTATCACATAAATCACATTTATTTAAATGAATAGGAATTCTGGCTTCCCCACATTCAGAACACAGTCTATCTGGTAGTTCAGACATGTTAAACAGGCATAAACTTGATAAGAAGTACAAAAAACGTTTTGAAATAAAACCGTTACTGTCACTTTAAATTTTAAACTGAACACACTTTATTACTGCAATTGCGAAAAAACATGAAGGAATTGTTCAAAATTCACCAAACTTTCACCACAGTGTCTTAAAGCCTTGAAAATATTGCACACCAATTTTGGAAGCTTTAACCCTTAAAATAACGGAACCGGAGCCGTTTTAAGCTTTAACCCCTTTACAGTCCCTGGTATCTGCTTTGCTGAGACCCAACCAAACCCAAAGGGGAATACGATACCAAATGACGCCTTCAGAAGTCTTTTATAAGTATCAGAGCTCCTCTCACATGCGACTGCATGCCATGCCTCTCAAAAACAAGTGCGCAACACCGGCGCGAAAATGAGACTCTGCCTATGCTTTGGGAAAGCCCCTAAAGAATAAGGTGTCTAAAACAGTGCCTGCCGATATTATTATATCAAAATACCCAGAATAAATGATTCCTCAAGGCTAAATAAGTGTTAATTTCAATCGATTTAGCCCAAAAAAGGTCTACAGTCTAAATAAGCCCTTGTGAAGCCCTTATTTACAATCGTAATAAACATGGCTTACCGGATCCCATAGGGAAAATGACAGCTTCCAGCATTACATCGTCTTGTTAGAATGTGTCATACCTCAAGCAGCAAAGGACTGCAAACTGTTCCCCCAACTGAAGTTAATTGCTCTCAACAGTCCTGTGTGGAACAGCCATGGATTTTAGTTACGGTTGCTAAAATCATTTTCCTCATACAAACAGAATTCTTCATCTCTTTTCTGTTTCTGAGTAAATAGTACGTACCAGCACTATTTGAAAATAACAAACTCTTGATTGAATAATGAAAAACTACAGTTAAACACTAAAAAACTCTAAGCCATCTCCGTGGAGATTTTGCCTGTACAACGGCAAAGAGAATGACTGGGGTAGGCGGAGCCTAGGAGGGATCATGTGACCAGCTTTGCTGGGCTCTTTGCCATTTCCTGTTGGGGAAGAGAATATCCCACAAGTAAGGATGACGCCGTGGACCGGACACACCTATGTTGGAGAAAAACCCTGTTCAATAATCTCCATTTAGGAGATATTAACCCTTGATTACATAAAGATAAAGGAGTCCCACTGTGACCCTGTCTTCTATCGTTAACATATGTGTAAAAAATTAAACGATCTTACCGGAATCTATGCCGTGGAACAGTGACACAGTCCTTCAAGTTTGACAGATGGTAGCAGTGCTTCTGACTTGGACTTGAGTAAAGAAAGCAGGCAGCGAAACTCGTCAATGCTGATTGCTTAAGGAGCTGTTAATATGACTCTGGGTGGTTTTGCAGAAAGACTCTCCCTGCATCTTCAGACTCTAAATTTCATCAATGCTCTTACTGAGATGCTGACAAGACTACTTAAAGCTCCAGTCCCATCTCGAAGGGCAGGTAACCTTCCTAAGGAACTACTCCGAAATCTTCTGACACTTCTCTGCCAACCTCCTGTGACAAAAGGCAAAGAATGACTGGAGGATGAGGGAAGTGGGGGAGGTATTGAATGCAGCTGTGGACTCTCCCTGCATTAAGAAGGAAATATATTGCACACAAAAAGTTATAAGGGCTCAAAGATATGAGATCTCAGGTGTTAGAAAAAAAGGCAGGCAAAGGGCTTTAACATAGACATACATACATAAACATCGCTAAAGCTGTATATGTATATATCTGTGTACATATGTATTTATATGTGTATATATGTATTTACAGACATATACACACATATGAACACATAAATACATATGTACACACATATAAGTGCATTGGAGCACTTTGCTAACAAGTAGATGAAAACATGTTTAATAAAGTGTTATTACTGCATATGTATTGAAAATATTTCTCACATTCCAATGTTCTTCACATCGCAGAAAATGTTCTATGTATTTCTAAATAGATATTCCTATCTATATCTACACTTATATATAATAAGTGAAAAGGCAAACGATATTCTAAGTTCGGCTTATTGAGGTCATCAGGTTAACGCACGAACGAAAATAGTTTACTTTCATCACATAATACAAGCGCAACTCAACAAGCACAAAAAGCTTACTTCTAGCGCAGTTAGCGCTCGAGCAGGAACATTAATTAGTGCTCCACTTGTAATCTAGCCATATGTCTGTAACTTCTGGTGACTCACTTTCCCCACTATTTTAGTTAATTCTATCACTAACTCCTAATATCTGTTCCTCAATATCCCACAACTCCAGCTATGTGCATCACTGTCTCTGCTACTTGGTTCTTGTACATACATTTTTATTACTGTTTTATTTCGGGGGGGGGGTTGTTGTCTTTGCTATTCTTTTACTGTATTTGCTACTTTATTCCCTTTCCTCACTTCTGATTCTACTCACAGCTGTGTACCTCACAACTTCTGACATTAGACTTATGCAGTGTCAGCCGTTTTCTGCTACCTGTTTCCGCTTAGTGAGGAAGGAAGACATTAAGGGTCTGAATACTGAGGCTGACCTTCCACCCTCTATGTCCTGCCTCTGATTCACACATGGGTGTGATGGGACACCACCTCTGCTAGAGATCTGCAGAGCTTTGCATTATTGTGTTCTAACCAGCACTACCCTTAAAAAGAAAATTATCTGCAGCACATCTTGCCAGTGATGCCAGAAAATCATGTTCAAGACCTAGCACATAGTTATAAGGAAATGTAACTCTTATTTATTTCTTATACACAAGCACCAGCAGTAACACGAGCTAATAAAATGTATGTTTTCTGATACAATAAAGAATTTATGTATAAGAAACTGTGTCTGACAGCAGAGTGCATCATAAGCTATGTGTGAAGGTATGCAAAGCTGTCTTCCTCTTCTGTCTTCAAAGACCTGGCATTTACACACATCTCCTAATACACAGAAATCAAAGAACTGCTTCATATTACCCCTTAATATACATTAGGACAAAGATCAACCACCTCTTAATACACATACACCAAGACACATAATTCTCACTATTTTTACACAGGTGTCAGGACAAATACCTCTCACTTTAATACACATAAAGCGTATCTTAGACACAGCATGCTTATTTCTTACCCTGTTCTTAAAACACAAACATCATAACAGATACCTCTCCCTTCATTCTAATAAAGAGATATAAAATAATAGCTCTCATTTCCTCTGAACACAAACATCAGAACCCTCAGACATCAGAACACAAACACACACACCTTCTTTCCTCATAATACAGACAATAGGATATACAACCATCCTCCGCTACACAAAAAGCGAATATGTATATACACACAGCATACGTGTGTCTTGTTTTGACAGCAGACTGTATCCTGTGAATGTGTGCCTGTGACAGTTTCTCTTTGACAGCACTCAGCATGTGTCTGGGTTTGTAATACATGTGGCACTGTCTAGATTCTTGCTGTTCTTATGTATATGACAAAGCATGTAAGCATGTATCTGTGTAGATATATATATATATGTATATAGGTCCAGCTTCCCTGCCTCCCGGGCCTGGGAAGAGTAACAGGAATGCTCGGTATGTCTGGGGGGGTCAGTCTGGGAGCAGGGAAAGTATGTGCTATTTACAGGACAATATGGGGGAGGAGGTTCACCGCCCAAGCACAGACCCAAAGAGCATCGCTTTATAAACCTTTTCCTGGCCAGAAACCTGCGGATCATCATATTAATAACTCCTTTTTCATAAAATATATGCAGAGTTTAGCTCCCTTAACCCTTCTCTGCCAGAAACATACAGTGTAGTTTCATCTGCATATCCTCTGCCAGAAACAAGCAACTGTCAATCTGTTAAACCCCACCAGATTTTGTCATGCAGTCCTCTTAAACCCCCTGCCCCCTTCATGTCAGTCTACAACCAAGATCTAGATGCTACACATTCACATGCATACAAAGCTGTCTCTGGACTCACCAGTATCCGCAGCATTTAGCAGATCAGTCACTCCCTGTTGAATGGCACGCTGCACTGAGCCTCTGTGTGTGTATCAATGCTATGTATGTGTTTTACAGGCCTGCATTTGCCTTATAACCGAGATTATGTGCAGAATTGTATATCAGAATGTGTGTGATACACTGCTCTATGGAAGTGTGTATGTGATCAGCGTATGCCGGCCTGTCTGTGTCTGACTGCCAGTGTGTGTGTGTCTGTTTCTCTCTTTCTCACTCTAGCTCCTATTCTCCCCCTGCAGGGAATATTAGCAGCAGCAAGCAAATCATTTCCTGAAGGAGGGACGGACACACACAAATACATACTACACATACACTACACACATATACTATGCACACACACATACACACTTCACACCCACATGCTACAAACACACACACATGCATACATACATACACATACCACACACACGCATACATAATAAACACACACTATACACACGCATACATAATACACATACATACATACCACACACACTTCACACACACATACTATGCACACACACATACACACACACTTCACACCCACATACTACAAACACACACACATGCATACATACATACATACCACACACACTTCACACACACTACACACACACATACTATGCACACACACATACACACACACTTCACACCCACATACTACAAACACACACACATGCATACATACATACACATACCACACACAGTACAGACATGCATACATAATACAAACACACACACACCACACACACACACATACATACTACACAAACATGCAAACACACATATACATACTACACACACACACTCACATACATACCACACACACTACACACACATACATACCACACACACATACATACCACACACACACGTACATACTACACACACACATAAATACTGCACATGCATAGATAATGCACACACATGCAAACAGACATATACATACTACACCCACACACACTCTCATACATACTGCACCCACACACATGCAAACACACATATACATATGACACACACATAAACATACTACACAAACATATACATACTGCACTCACACACACACAAATACTGCACACTAAACACACACACATAGATAATACACACACATGCAAACAGACATATACATACTACACCCACCCACACTCTCATACATACTGCACCCACACACATTCAAACACACATATACAAATGAGACACACACACACAAACATACTACACACACATAAACATACTACACACACATATACAAACGAGACACACACACAAACATACTACACACACATAAACATACTACACACACGCATACATACTACACACACATAAACATACTACACACACACAAACATACTACACACACATAAACATACTACACACACATATACAAACGAGACACACACACAAACATACTACACACACACATAAACATACTACACACACGCATACATACTACACACACATAAACATACTACACACACATAAACATACTACACACACATATACAAACGAGACACACACACAAACATACTACACACACATAAACATACTACACACACGCATACATACTACACACACTACACATACAATCAGTCTTACACTAAAACTTTCAAAAAGCAACATATGCATGGTATACATTTAATTGTACCTAAATGCCAAACAAAACAAATGGGAATATGCACATGCTAAATTTCATGCAGAACAAACTTTTATTCTATGAAATGTATTGAAACTGTTTAAGCTATAACAAGACTCATACAACTTTATAGCAAGCATCGTAATCTCAAGTGAGATAAATTGGAATGTATGTGAAATATAATGTGCATAACAGGTGCACTGTGAGAAATGACAGCTGCAGTATATAAGCTAAGACACCCCATACTGTAAAATAACTCTTTCCTCTGTTGCACCGCCCTACCTTCTCTGCTACAGTACAGCCCTATCTACATATATTGGTCATTTGGAAATATTATAATTCTTTAGAAAGGCTTATCAATACTTTTTTCTACACCATTAAAGTCTATGGAAATTTTTGTAGATAAATCATTTGAAAATCTTTTCTAAAGCATTGGAATAAACCCTATTGTACTAATAATCTTTCTTAAATGCTGTTCAATAGACTCCATTACTGAGCGTTGTCAAACACAATTCTGTCATACACTTGCATTCTTGTACTGACTCCACCAAACACACGTCTGTCTGCTCCACTACATTCTGCAAGGCTGCTTCCTCTGCTATTACTGTACTAATCAACTTCACACATTGTATTGTCCTGTTCTGTGTGGGTAGATACAGACCTATCCTTATAAATCTGTCAGCTTTCATTCTTATCTGGGTGCTTTCCTATTACTGTTCACAACATTAGCACGTGTGTGACTGTGAATAGGACAAACAACATTTCACTATTACAAGAATAAATAGCATAATCACACCAGAAAATCTATAAAAAAAGGAGAAAAAAGGCTTAAAATATACATTTTCAAAAAGAGATATATTAATAACACTAGACCCAATTCCCGAAGAAATAAAGTGTACTTCCTCTATATTTTTAAAATCCTCACATTGTGTGTCTACTGGGGTCCCTCGATTCATTATGCCACCCTTAAACACAAATATAATATCTAAGACCCCTAGATGTATATTAACATGGGATGCAATTCTAAAAAGCGGATGTTATTCCAGAGCATATGATCCCCAGGGGTTACCAGACCCATTACAAAGAGATATACTTCCACTGCTAATGGATGGCATCTATACAGCAACATTAACCCCTGCACCTTATTACATTTGAAGCAATGGGACCGGAACATAAGCCTCGAATTACAGATACTCAGCTTACATAATACAGGAGTCAGCAGACCAAAATACAAACAAGTCTTCAATGCATAGGAAAGATTCATTCAAAGCTCAAAGGTAAATTTGTTTACCATATAGTGACAAAAAAACGATTTACTGGTAAATGACACACAACTTACAAAATGTAATGTATTCCACATAGAAACTCTAAGTCTTAAAACAAAGAACAACGCATAAATAAATAATACAACATAGTTAGTCTAAAACCTAGATTACAAGTGGAGCGGTATTTTGCGTTTTTCCACTAGATCGATAACTATGCTAGAATTAAAGGGGCAGTCAAAAATAAACTTTCATGATTCAGAGCTTAGTATATTGCGTGTGCGTTCACATATTTAACCATAGCTGTCAATGGAGAAAAAAAATGGAAAAAAACACACTACCCTCTCACAAACACCATCACTTATTCTCATTAGGGCTAAACCAACATGAAAATATGAATATTTCATATTCCAATGTTCTTTACGTAACGGAATATGAACTATTTATTCATAAATAAATATTTCTACATATATCTGCTTTTTTTTTAAAAACAAATATATATTTATACCTCTATATATATATATATATATATATATATATATATATATATATATATATATATATATATATATATATATATATATTTAGAGATATATAAACTAATATCTATTTAAAAATACAAAGAACATATTCTGCTATGTACATAACATTGAAATGTTATAACCTTTATAAAAAATTAATATTGCATAAATATGTTTTTACATGTTTTCATCTACTTAAAGTGATGGTACAGTTTATTAGTTTAGTTACACAAACTAGTTTGCCTGTTACTTTGTAAGCTTAGTCGCTAAGTTTTTAAGGCTTGTAAATTATTGACAACAAGAGTTGCAATGTTTAAAACTTTCTCCCTTACCGCTTATCGCTCCTCCCATCTGACACTTCCTGCTCCGATATCTACTAACACTACAGAGTGGTCCCACCCGCTCCTACGTCACAGCTATATGCTCGCTCCCAAGAAAAAATGTATGTGCATGCGTGGAAATAATAGAAGTTTTACAATTAAACAAAGTTTGTGAGTGACTGCGGTACTTACTTATAATGAGCGGTTTCAAAAGTAAAGTCAAGCGCTTGTCCGTATCTTTTAGAAGATGCCGATGACATAGTAAGGGATTCCTACCTGTAATTAGCATGCATGTGTTACACGGGCGCACGCGGTTTACGATAAGATTAGAAATGGAATAGCGCATGCGCCGTTGCTTAAAGGGGCGGATGACGCGGAGTGACGGCTGCCTAACGGTCTAAATTTCAATTGGATTAGAAAAAAAATCGAAAAGTAAAAAACCCCCCATAAAACGTGTTGAATAAATGAGGTTTAGAAATTGTCTTTATAAAGGTTATAACTTGATTTTAATCAATTAATGCAATACTTGATAGAAATTAACGGAACTTTACCATCACTTTAACGGCAACAGGCTCTAATGCACTTATATATATGTCTGTATATGTATACATATATATTTATGTGTATATAAGTCTGTAAATACATATATACACATATAAATACATATGTTATAGCCCTTTGGCGGCTTTTTTTCTTGTAACACCTGAGATCTCATATCATTGAGCCTTTATAACTTTTTTGTGCAATATTTTTTATTATTATTATATGTGTAACTGTACTTTGTAATGTATTTTTGAAGTGTTTTGTGCAACTTTTTATTTTTGCCAAACAGTTAACCACAGCTCTGAAATGGCGGTAATGATTCTAGCGTAAATCACGATTGAGCAAACCCTACCTATATACCCCTTATCACTATGGTGCAAATGATTGCCCTCCACCTATACTACACTACTTTCTATACTTAAAGGGACATGAAGCCCAAAAATTGTCTTTTATGAATTAGGTAGAACATACAACATTCCAGCTTATTTATATGATCAACTTTGCTTTATTCTCTTGGTATCATTTGTTGAAGGAGCAGCAGTGCACTACTGCTTTCTAACTGAACACATGGGGGAGCCAATGACAATCGGTACATGTATATATGCAGCCACCAATCAGCAGCTAGAACATAGTTTTTTTTGCTGCTCCTGAGCTTTCCTAGATAAACAATTCAGCAAAGGATAACAAGAGAAGGAAGCAAATTAAATAATATTAGTAAATTGGAAAGTTGTTTAAAATTCTATGTTCTGTCTAAATCATGTATGTATAATCATGACTTTACTGAACCTTTAAGTCCAGGCTATTGACAGGCAATGTAAACACAGCCAGCAAAAGAAATTTCACTCCCGGTGGGGTGTATAAGAGATAACTAATAAAATGATAATTTTCCATTGTTCTCTCTAAGTATTGAGCTTTGGTTTACAAACAGACATAAGATAAGGAAGCAAGTGTGTGTGCACAAAGCGATAACTTAATGAGATCTGATTTCACCTGCAAGCTCAACCTATTGTAATAGACTGTGGTTTCAAAGCACAAAATCAGATATTTCATATACACACATAAACCTACAAATGCAATTTCTCATACATTCTATACTCTGCAGCTGGTATAACAAGTCTTCAGAATACATCAAGGGAAAAACAATTTTACAGTATAATGTCCTTTTAAAGGCACATTCTAATATGAAAAAGAAAATGTTTATTAGTTAGAACATGACTGTGTTCTGCTCACAAGTTGCAGTGTGTACAATGGTTTTCTAGTACAAAAATATAATTATCTAATTAGTGCATTTTATTTTTGCTCTAGAATGACCCTGACTGAGCTCTACGTGTTTGAGACACTGGACTATTTGAACACACTGGGCGCAGTCTTTGTAGCAAGCAGGGCAGCTACCTGGGGCACCAGAGGCACTTAAAGCATGTCTGTCACCTGATGGGTGCAGATCTACCACAGTACTGCAAGAGAGCAGGAGAACGGGACTCAAGCAGTTACTGTGTCACTGACTTCCTAGTTGCAGGGGAGAGCACAGACTAAACTGTCTTGCTTTGAGAGAAGGGTATGGCTATGGGCAGAGGTTTGTGCAGTGGCTTCTTTTTCTCAGCTAAAGAAAAGGAAATGCCCAGCACTTACTGCAACCAGGTGCACGCTAGGGGTCCTGCACGTACCCCAAAAGTCAGCTCCAAAAGTAGCAGCACCACTTGGTTCAATATCCAACAATGTTTATTGGGACATCACATAAACATTTGTGCTAAATGTTTATGTAATGTCCCAATAAACATTGTTGGATATTGAACCAAGTGGTGCTGCTACTTTTTGTTCACACAAGTTTGCTTGGCCTGCAAGAGAAGCTGGGCAGTGGGCTGTTCTTTCATTGCACAGGTCTTGCCATACACAGTGATAGAAGTGCAAGGAGAGCTGATTTTGACGGCAGCCTGATGATGCCTGGTTTAGACAGTCTGGTTGAGTGAAATCCCTGCAGGTGAGTTATGTGCCTGGTGTTTAACTAATTTTATTTTGAAAAGAGATATGAAACAGTACTCATTTAGTAAAATGAATTATGCTAAATCAAGGTAAACATAAAAAGAAACTTTGTACTTGTTTTCTTGCAAAATGAGTACTTAGAAATTCTCACCATAGACACGTCCCTCAGGGAAACAAGAGAGTTGTCCTCTTCTGAGCATAGGCAAAATAGACTGTCTGTTTCTCTTGCATTCACTAAACATTAAGCCACCTCATGTTAATCTAGAAGATTTATGAAATCAAGCTAGATATGCCTTTCTGTAGCAACCCTAGCCCCCTTGTAGGGCTGTGACAGGAAATAATGGACAGTGCACAAATGAAATTAAATAAAAGTTGGAGGTAAAATCCTTTTAAAATGATGAATAAAACATATTGCAATGATTTCTATTAAAGTGATGGTAAACTCTCCCCTTTTTAAAAACAGATCCGGAATGTTAATGATATTTTAGATGGAGTTTAATTCATTAGTTGCAATGAAGATACTCTATAACTTACTTTTTAATATAGATATGAAATTTAAATACCCTGTGTTTCGCCGCCCACTTCAAAAGTCAATTTTTTTGTGAGCTAACGGTTTGAATTGTTGTCCAGTCAGCACTCTCCCCATATGGCACGTTTGTTGTAGCTATAGCACTGATTGGATAACAATTAAAACCGTTAGCTCACAGAAAAATTGATTTTTGAAGTGGGCGGTGGAGCGCAGGGAATTTGAATTTCATAACTATATTAAAAAGATACAGCGCATCTTCCTTACAACTGATGAATTAAACTCCATCTAAAATATCACTAACATTCCGGATCTTTTTTTAAAAAGGAGAAGGTTTACCATCACTTTACGTATAACCCACTGTTTACTTTTTGTTATTTTTTTACACAAAAAACTGACTGCTTAAATCGTTTTTTTATATGCCAACCCAGAGGCAGAATCTTGTCAGACAAACAGTACTTGTTAGTAATTATCTGGCTGGTACACAAGGCTGGAGTGCAATACATGAGTACTACATCTGCTCTCTTATGTCCTACTTTGGCAGTGAAGGATGGGCTGCCTAGGTCTAAGACCCTCTGGATGAAGCAAAAGGGGTTATTCGGTCAAGTATAGCTCAGTGGCAAGTTTAGATTCCTTGGGAATAGAGAAAGACAATGATAAGGGGTGAAATATTGGTTAATTAACAGCATATTATGAAGTATGCTGTCTTAAAATAAAATAAAGTAGTATAAGGAATTCAACATGAAAATGGTTTATGCATGTAACTTACATAAAAAGGTTAAACATGACTACCTTTGTAGTATGTGAATGGCCAATCACTGCTCTAAAGTGAGAAATTACTGTGCTGCAAATATCTAAAATAAATATCTAAAAAGTACATTTCTCTGCAGGGAGTTTCTAGTCATTGTAGGTATCACATTATTGCTTCTTTCTTCAATATTTTCTCTGTATGTTATTTTCATAAAGCAACTGTTATATGTTTTCATATTGTTTAAAATGCCCATTAATTAACTATTAGGTTTCATTAGGGGGCTTATTAGGTTTTTTATATTTATATATATATATATATATATATATTTGTGGCTTTCTTTACACATAATACTAACTTTTTTTCTAGGGTCCTAAAACATATTTGCAATATACACTTATTGGCAAAATGCTTCTAGTAAAAGTTATCACTGTTTTAGTGTTAGCATTTTTCCCTGCATGTGCATGTGATATATAGCTAGATATTCTCATGCACCAGCATTATAAATATTGCGGGTGCTCAGAGCGCCAATGGGGCTTGTATCATGTCAGCATGTTGGTGCTGTGTTCAAAATGCTGGTGCAAAGTGCATACTTAAATACACTTTTGAAACAGCTATAGCTTTTATTAGAAGCATTTTTGCTAACACATGTAAAGAACATCACAAATTGTTTACTTTCAGTAATGGCATTTGTTGTTAAGTACAGATAAAAACGGTTAACCCACAAGAACAATGCATTTATTTATGGATCAAATTCAATTTCCCAATGAAAGCTATGACATATAATCCAGCAACCTCGTAACCTCTGGGGTGCCCAATTATTTTATTCTCCAGTGATGTGTCACTAACATGTTTTCCAATGAAGGATATAAAAAAATAGCCTCACCAGATATTTTGTCATAAATTCTGTTTCCTCTTACAAAACTGACATGGATATTACTGTTCTGTTCTCTACCTTCCTCCGTCTTGCACAAACTGTTATCTGTCTCTCCCTTTCAACTTCCAACAATTCCCCAGAGGGGGTGTAAAGCCTGTGTGTGACAGCCAAATACATTAATTCACCATGGGGCATTATGCTGTATCTGCAATGTGAGGTGAATATGCAGAAAAAAATATTTTCAGAATGATAGTTATATTTTTCAGTTGTTTAAAACTTTACACTTATATTTTTATTATTTCGTTTCTATGAACCAATGGGTGGCGCCATGTTGTAATCTAGGTTTCCTTCTCTGCTGAGGGTAATTATGGACAGCTATAAATGGGTCACTAGAGCGTGTAATCAATCGATATTTGGAGTCTGCACTTTTACTTCTGGAAAGCCCACAATTTACACTTATTATATTTTCATTATTTCTAATACATTTGCATATGATTCTCAGACAACCCATTCCATCCAGCATCTATTTAATGCTTAATGTCCCTTTAATGGGTGTTCCTTTGCGGCTGGACTGCTAAAAATTAAAGGCTGATTACAATGCAAAAACGACATGCTCTGACTCATTAGAGCAAAGTGGTTAAACATTATGGGCCTGATGATCAAAATGTTCCTGGCATGGAGAGAAATCACGCTAAATCCTTGGGGGGGCTTTCTGAGCATTACATTGTAATGTATGGGTTTCCCCTTCTCACCTATAAAAATAATGCAAAGTGTGCAGTAAAAGAATACAAAGAACAAGACTTAGATGGACCCATATCAACTGTAAACCTGTTCCTTGTAATACAATAACTGCCACTAGGTAAAAATCCCAGCTGCGATGACTTCTATGACCCATAACCCAAATTCCAAGACTTACTTATCTCCCCAAACTAAAGATATTTACTGCAACTAAAATAAAGGAATATTCTCAAATTACTATTCTGCTTAAAGGCACAATACACTCAAAAATCTTCTAACAGGCATAAAGAGGAATAGTGTTTAAACATGTTGAAAATATTTTTGCCTTAAAACATATTGAGTAAAATCTGTTTAAATTCAAGCAAATATATCAGTATAAGTGGTGCACTTTCTACTATTGTTCATTGGATTCCCACCGTTCTATTGGTGGAGAGGGGCACTCCTCAGCTAAAATGTTGACTTATTTAGCATAAGGACATGCATTTTTCAAAAGAAAATATAATTGTTACCCCCTTTATACAGTTGTCTGTAGCTTTCTAAATACATAAAAGCTCTTCCAGTCTTGGAATATACTTAGCTGCTGATTAATTAAAGTGATGGTAAAGTTAAAGGGACACTGAACCCAAATTTATTCTTTCGTGATTCAGATAGAGCATGAAATTTTAAGCAACTTCTAATTTACTCCTATTATCAAATATTTTATTCATTCTCTTGGTATCTTTATTTGAAATGCAAGAATGTAAGTTTAGATGCTGGCCCATTTTTGGTGAACAACCTGGGTTGTTCTTGCTGATTGGTGGATAAATTCATCCACCAATGAACAAGTGCTTTCCAGGCTTCTGAACCGAACAAAGAGCTTAGATGCCTTCTTTTTCAAATAAAGATAGCAAGAGAACGAAGAAAAATTGATAATAGGAGTAAATTAGAAAGTTGCTTAAAATTGCATGCTCTATCTGAATCACGAAAGAAAAAATTTGGTTTCAGTGTCCCTTTAAGTTATTATCGATCACATATTATACTCATCTATTAAAATAAATATGTTTAATTCATGTTTTTTTTAAATCTCATTGTGTAAAAAAAGTTATAAGCTTTTAAAAGTCTATTTTTGTTTGTCATTTATTCAACCCATTTATTTTTATTTTTTTAACACTCTTTTTTTTTGGTCAGTTGAAAATTAGGCCGTTAGACGACCATTACTCTATGTCATCCGCCCACTGAGTCAATAGCACATGCTCTTTTTAAACGCCTTGAACACTAATAGGGGGTTATACTTTTAATGTAGGTGGCGGCGGGGTCAGGGAGCGGCGGTTTAGGGGTTAAATACTTTATTAGGGATTGCGGCGGGGGATCGTGGTTGACAGGTAGATAGACATTGCACATGCGTTAGGTGTTAGGTTTTATTTAGCAGCTAGTTTAGGGAGTTACAGGGCTCCAATAGACAGCGTAAGGCTTACTACGGCTGCATTTTGTGGCGAGGTGAAAATGGAGTAAGATTTCTCCATTTTCGCCACGTAAGTCCTTAAGTTGTATGCAGAACCAAATGGGTAGTATATGTCCTAAACTGCAATCTTTGCCAACAACAGTATGTAGGTCAAACCTCCCGTGAATTCCGAGATAGAGTTAGGGAGCATCTGAGAGATGTTGAGAATTTTAATAAAAACTCAGCGGTTGCTAAACACTTCAATGGCCTGCACCTAACTGGTGTTCCCAGCTTTGGAGCACAGATCATTGAGGTAGTACACAAACCCACCAGAGGGGGAGACAGACATAAACTACTCACAAAAAGAGAGCTATTCTGGATTCTAAAGTTAGAAACTAGACACCCTAAGGGTATTAATCTGGAATGGGATATCTCTTACTTCATAGATTAACATATAAAATATCTTCTTTTTTTCTGAAACACACCAATTTAGACACATGTTCAATAAAATGCACATAGAAATGCCAGTCTTTTCTTTCTCATAGACCACTGACCTTTTTATTGCAAACGGCATATTTTCTAATCATCTTTCTAACCATTCTTTAACTATTTTCTAATCTCACCATATATATTGATAACAACACTATTTTCGAAACATTATTTAAACTTTCATACTGATTGACCAAACACTATACATATATTGTCTTTACATTGCCATAAAGCTCTGATGTTTAAAAGTAATATATTTACATATCGTCCTAGGTTTAATTGTTAGCTCTGGATTTGTTTAATATATTGTAATACATTGTAATCTAGGCATTCTATATATATATTGTTTAGGCAATCCTTTAGATACATTGACTAATTAACATACTCTTCGTGTATAATGTGTTTTCTATTTTGCAAGCCTGTAACTATGCATACAAGGATTTTTGTACCTACAGTTTTATTACCTATATTGTTTTTTTAAAAAATTTTTCTTGTGCTGTGGGTGTTCTTTCGGGGGCGGCGTCCAATGATACCTATCATAGGTCAGTGATTGGTCAGTCGCCCCTTTAAGTATTCTACAGACACCTCTAGCACCTATTCCTATGACTAAGCGCCACTAGGGGGCGCGAAACGCGTCAGGATTGCTGTCCTTGCTCACCTGCATTGAGATGCAGTTTTTACTCTTACTTCAATAAAGATTTACTAAGGATTTTACTTGCCCCCGAGTGCTCAGATCATTGCTTCTTTTGGATTTTTCCTTAAGTTGTATATTGGATACCAAACTGCGCGGGTTTGGTATACCTGTCTATGGCCCAAAAAACTACGGGCGAAGGCAGAAATATACGAGCGTAACTTCTAGGTTACGCCGTATATAGGATACCAAACCCGCGCAAATTTTGGCGTCGCCGGCTTCTGCGGGCGATGCTGCATATCGGATCAAGGCCTATGTGAGCCTTGAGTTGTGACGTAGGGAGTGGGTGGGACCATTCTCTAGTCTAAGGCAATATCGGACCAAAAAGTGACAGATGGGAGGAGCAAGGAACAGTAAGAGACTTTTTTTAAAACAGCAATCTCTTACTGATAATAATATTGAGGATGTAAAAACTTAGTGACTAAGCTGTAATACATATAGGCTTGCTAGAAAGTGTAAGTAAAGTGCTTAACTTTACCATCACTTTAAGTATGCAGAGTACACATTCCTACCTGTCACTCAAACATAAGTATGGTAGATATAGATATAAAGTATATATATATATATATATATATATATATATATACACACACACATACTGTATATATATACTTTGTGACCAGCACCAGCGGTTTAAAAAAAAGGTGCTGCTCTTGGAGTTAAAAAAACAAGGTTACAAGTTGCCAATGGACGTATATTGCACAAACATTTGTATTTAAAATTTAAATGCACCCATGAACCTTTGAATTTTGACATTTCTATCCCTTTAAACTGCTGGCTACAACTACGATAGCAGGAACACTTCTCACTATGCTGTTATTTTTCATCAAGTGTCTGCAGCTCTCTTTATTACACTATTCTCTTATTTTAATTCATTAGAGGTGCTGGTTAGTGAAGATCTTAATACTGGGGTCTGTCAAACTCAGGTTACATAACTAGGGGTCACAAGTGAAAGTTGCGGACATCAAAAGATGGAACCACCTTACTTGCCCCTCATTTACTGAGCCATTAAGGGAAACAAATCTAATTCAACAGGATTACTGAGGATTAGTACATTCAATTTCTTAAACTAGTTCTAAGATTTACCATCCATCAAAGTGTAGAAATGTTTACCCTTAACCCCTTAACGACCAACGACGTATGGGGTACGTCCTGCAAAAAAATGCAGTTAATGACCAAGGACGTACCCCGTACGTCGTTGGTCTTTGAAAGCAGTGGAAGCGATCCTGATCACTTCCAACTGCTTTCATGTTATAGCAGTGATGCCTCGATATTGAGGCATCCTGCTATAACATTTTTTAGCCGTCCGATGAAGAGAGAGCCACCCTGTGGCCCTCTCTGCATCGGCCATCAATGGCCCTGTTCGTTGGTGGGTGGGAGCTGATCGTGGGAGGCGGGTGGGCGGCCATCGGTGGGAAAGGGGGGCGGGATTGAGTGCGCGCATGTGTGAGGGTGCGCGCGGGTGCACGCGCGTGCACGGGAGCGGGTGCGCGCGCGGGCGGGTGGGAACCCTACACTATGGAACACTGTAAGGTGGTACTCGGTGGGAGAGAGGGTGGGAACATTACAAATGTTAACGATCTGGGAGGGTGGGAGGTTGGGGGTTGAGGGGGGGGCAGCTACACTACAGAAAAACATAATTTATGCTTACCTGATAAATTCCTTTCTTCTGTAGTGTGATCAGTCCACGGGTCATCATTACTTGTGGGATATTAACTGCTCCCCTACAGGAAGTGCAAGAGGATTCACCCAGCAGAGTTGCTATATAGCTCCTCCCCTCTACGTCACCTCCAGTCATTCGACCATAGACCAACGAGAAAGGAGAAGCCAAGGGTGTAGTGGTGACTGGAGTATAATTTAAAAAATATTTACCTGCCTTAAAAAACAGGGCGGGCCGTGGACTGATCACACTACAGAAGAAAGGAATTTATCAGGTAAGCATAAATTATGTTTTCTTCTGTTAAGTGTGATCAGTCCACGGGTCATCATTACTTGTGGGATACCAATACCAAAGCAAAAGTACACGGATGACGGGAGGGATAGGCAGGCTCTTTATACAGAAGGAACCACTGCCTGAAGAACCTTTCTCCCAAAAATAGCCTCCGAGGAAGCAAAAGTGTCAAATTTGTAAAATTTGGAAAAAGTATGAAGCGAAGACCAAGTTGCAGCCTTGCAAATCTGTTCAACAGAGGCCTCATTCTTAAAGGCCCAAGTGGAAGCCACAGCTCTAGTGGAATGAGCTGTAATTCTTTCAGGAGGCTGCTGTCCAGCAGTCTCATAAGCTAAACGAATTATGCTACGAAGCCAAAAAGAGAGAGAGGTAGCAGAAGCTTTTTGACCTCTCCTCTGACCAGAGTAAACGACAAACAGGGAAGACGTTTGTCGAAAATCTTTAGTTGCCTGTAAATAAAATTTAAGGGCACGAACTACATCCAGATTGTGCAAAAGACGTTCCTTCCTCGAAGAAGGATTTGGGCACAAGGATGGAACAACAATCACCTGATTGATATTCCTGTTAGTGACTACCTTAGGTAAGAACCCAGGTTTAGTACGCAGAACTACCTTATCCGAGTAAAAAATCAAATAAGGAGAATCACAATGTAAGGCTGATAACTCAGAGACTCTTCGAGCCGAGGAAATAGCCATTAAAAATAGAACTTTCCAAGATAACAACTTTATATCAATGGAATGAAGGGGTTCAAACGGAACACCCTGTAAAACGTTAAGAACAAGGTTTAAACTCCATGGTGGAGCCACAGCTTTAAACACAGGTTTAATCCTGGCCAAAGCCTGACAAAAAGCCTGAACGTCTGGAACTTCTGACAGACGCTTGTGTAACAGAATGGACAGAGCTGAGATCTGTCCCTTTAAGGAACTAGCGGATAACCCCTTTTCTAAACCTTCTTGTAGAAAAGACAATATCCTAGGAATCCTAACCTTACTCCAAGAGTAACCTTTGGATTCGCACCAATATAGGTATTTACGCCATATTTTATGGTAAATCTTTCTGGTAACAGGCTTCCTAGCCTGTATTAAGGTATCAATAACTGACTCAGAAAAACCACGCTTTGATAAGATCAAGCGTTCAATTTCCAAGCAGTCAGCTTCAGAGAAGTTAGATTTTGATGTTTGAAAGGACCCTGAATCAGAAGGTCCTGTTTCAGAGGTAACGACCAAGGTGGACAGAATGACATGTCCACCAGATCTGCATACCAAGTCCTGCGTGGCCATGCAGGCGCTATTAGAATCACTGATGCTTTCTCCTGTTTGATTCTGGCAATCAATCGAGGAAGCATCGGGAAAGGTGGAAACACATAAGCCATCCTGAAGGTCCATGGTGCTGTCAAGGCATCTATCAGGACCGCTCCCGGATCCCTGGATCTGGACCCGTAGCGCGGAAGCTTGGCGTTCTGTCGAGACGCCATGAGATCTATCTCTGGTTTGCCCCAACGTCGAAGTATTTGGGCAAAGACCTCTGGATGAAGTTCCCACTCCCCCGGATGAAAAGTCTGACGACTTAAGAAATCCGCCTCCCAGTTCTCCACTCCCGGGATGTGGATTGCAGACAGGTGGCAAGAGTGAGACTCTGCCCAGCGAATTATCTTCGATACTTCCATCATTGCTAGGGAGCTTCTTGTCCCTCCCTGATGGTTGATATAAGCTACAGTCGTGATGTTGTCCGACTGGAACCTGATGAACCCCCGAGTTGTTAACTGGGGCCCAGCCAGAAGAGCATTGAGGACTGCTCTCAATTCCAGAATGTTTATTGGAAGAAGACTCTCCTCCTGATTCCATAGTCCCTGAGCCTTCAGAGAATTCCAGACAGCGCCCCAACCTAGTAGGCTGGCATCTGTTGTTACAATTGACCAGTCTGGCCTGCTGAATGGCATTCCCCTGGACAGATGTGGCCGATAAAGCCACCATAGAAGAGAATTTCTGGTCTCTTGATTCAGATTTAGAGTGTTGAATGGAATGAAGGACACGGCATGCATTTTGAAGTTTTGTTAACCTGTCCTCTGTCAGGTAAATCTTCATTTCTACAGAATCTATCAGAGTCCCCAGGAAGGGAACTCTTGTGAGTGGAAAGAGAGAACTTTTCTCTTCGTTCACTTTCCATCCATGCGACCTTAGAAATGCCAGTACTATCTCTGTATGAGATTTGGCAGTTTGAAAGCTTGAAGCTTGTATCAGTATGTCGTCTAAGTACGGAGCTACTGAAATTCCTTGCGGTCTTAGTACCGCCAGAAGAGTGCCCAGAACCTTTGTGAAGATTCTTGGAGCCGTAGCCAGTCCGAATGGAAGAACTACAAACTGGTAATGCCTGTCTAAAAAGGCAAACCTTAGATACCGGTAATGACTTCTATGAATCGGTATGTGAAGGTAAGCATCCTTTAAATCCACTGTGGTCATGTACTGACCCTCTTGGATCATGGGCAAAATTGTTCGAATAGTTTCCATCTTGAACGATGGAACTCTTAGGAATTTGTTTAGGATCTTTAAATCCAAGATTGGCCTGAAGGTTCCCTCTTTTTTGGGAACTACAAACAGATTTGAGTAAAACCCTTGTCCTTGTTCCAACCGCGGAACTGGATGGATCACTCCCATTAATAAAAGATCTTGTACGCAGCGTAGAAACGCTTCCTTCTTTGTTAGGTTTGTTGACAACCTTGACAGATGAAATCTCCCTCTTGGGGGAGAGGATTTGAAGTCCAGAAGGTATCCCTGAGATATGATCTCTAACGCCCAGGGATCCTGAACATCTCTTGCCCAAGCCTGGGCGAAGAGGGAAAGTCTGCCCCCCACTTGATCCGGTCCCGGATCGGGGGCCCTCAATTCATGCTGTCTTAGGGGCAGCAGCAGGTTTTCTGGCCTGTTTGCCCCTGTTCCAGGACTGGTTAGGTTTCCAGCCTTGTCTGTAGCGAGCAACAGCTCCTTCCTGTTTTGGTGCAGAGGAAGTTGATGCTGCTCCTGCTTTGAAATTACGAAAGGAACGAAAATTGGACTGTCTAGCCTTGGCTTTGGCCTTGTCCTGAGGCAGGGCATGACCTTTACCTCCTGTAATGTCAGCAATAATCTCTTTCAAGCCGGGCCCGAATAAGGTCTGCCCTTTGAAAGGAATATTAAGCAATTTAGATTTAGACGTAACATCAGCTGACCAGGATTTCAGCCACAGAGCTCTGCGTGCCTGAATGGCGAATCCTGAATTTTTAGCCGCAAGTTTAGTTAAATGTACTACGGCATCTGAAATAAATGAATTAGCTAACTTAAGGAATTTAAGTTTGTGTGTGATGTCATCTAGTGTGGATGATTGAAGTGTCTCTTCCAGAGACTCAAACCAAAATGCTGCTGCAGCCGTGACAGGCGCAATACATGCAAGAGGTTGCAATATAAATCCTTGTTGAACAAACATTTTCTTAAGGTAACCCTCTAATTTTTTATCCATTGGATCTGAAAAAGCACAGCTATCCTCCACTGGGATAGTGGTACGCTTAGCTAAAGTAGAAACTGCTCCCTCCACCTTAGGGACCATTTGCCATAAATCCCGTGTGGCGGCGTCTATTGGAAACATTTTTCTAAATATAGGAGGGGGTGAGAAAGGCACACCGGGTCTATCCCACTCCTTAGTAACAATGTCAGTAAGTCTCTTAGGTATAGGAAAAACGTCAGTACTCGTCGGTACCGCAAAATATTTATCCAACCTACACATTTTTTCTGGGATTGCAACTGTGTTACAATCATTCAGAGCCGCTAATACCTCCCCTAGTAACACACGGAGGTTCTCAAGCTTAAATTTAAAATTTGAAATGTCTGAGTCCAGTTTATTTGGATCAGAACCGTCACCCACAGAATGAAGCTCTCCGTCTTCACGTTCTGCAAACTGTGACGCAGTATCAGACATGGCCCTTGCATTATCAGCGCACTCTGTTCTCACCCCAGAGTGATCACGTTTACCTCTTAGTTCTGGTAGTTTAGCCAAAACTTCAGTCATAACAGTAGCCATATCTTGTAATGTGATTTGTAATGGCCGCCCAGATGTACTCGGCGCTACAATATCACGCACCTCCTGAGCGGGAGATGCAGGTACTGACACGTGAGGCGAGTTAGTCGGCATAACTCTCCCCTCGTTGTTTGGTGAAATATGTTCAATTTGTACAGATTGACTGTTTTTTAAAATAGCATCAATACATTTAGTACATAAATTTCTATTGGGCTCCACTTTGGCATTAACACATATAGCACAGAGATATTCCTCTGAATCAGACATGTTTAACACACTAGCAAATAAACAGCAACTTGGAAATACTTTACAAAGTAATTTACAAATAATATGAAAACGAACTGTGCCTTTAAGAAGCACAGAAAAATATTATAACAGTTAAAATAATTAAGTTATAGCATCAATCTTTGTCAGAATATACAGTTTTAGCAAAGGATTGTTCCCCTCAGCAAATGATAACTAACCCAGGCAGCAGAAAAAAAATACACAAATAAACGTTTTTTTTTTTTTTTTTTTTTATCACAGTCAATACAATCAGCACAGCTCTGCTGTAATGATTACTTCCCTCAAAAAAGGCTTTGGAGATCCCTGAACTCTGTAGAGATGAACCGGATCATGCAGGAAGAAAATGAATCTCTGACTGAGTTTTTTCTGATGCATAGTGAAAGCACCAAAATGGCCCCTCCCCCACACACATAACAGTGAGAGGGATCAGTGAACTGCTCTAATTTAAATCAAAACTATTGCCAAGTGGAAAAATAGTGCCCAAAACATTTTTTCACCCAGTACCTCAGAGAAAAAAACGTTTTTACATGCCAGCAAAAAAACGTTTTACCTCAATAATTAATTGTCATTTAAAACCTATTGCAAGTCCCTGCAAATTAGGTTAAGTCTATGTATACAGTCTAAAAACCAGAGAAGTATAAAATATACATACATGACAGCCTGATATCAGCTACATCTACTGCATTCAAGGCTGGGTTTACATTATAACGGTATGGCAGGATTTTCTCATCAATTCCATGTCAGAAAATAATAAGCTGCTACATACCTCTTTGCAGATTAATCTGCCTGCTGTCCCCTGATCTGAAGTTTGCCTCTCCTCAGATGGCCGAGAAACAGCAATATGATCTTAACTACTCCGGCTAAAATCATAGAAAAAAACTCAGGTAGATTCTTCTTCAAATTCTACCAGAGAAGGAATAACACACTCCGGTGCTATTATAAAACAACAAACTTTTGATTGAAGATATAAAAACTAAATATATCACCATAGTCCTCTCACACATCCTATCTAGTGCAAGAGAATGACTGGAGGTGACGTAGAGGGGAGGAGCTATATAGCAACTCTGCTGGGTGAATCCTCTTGCACTTCCTGTAGGGGAGCAGTTAATATCCCACAAGTAATGATGACCCGTGGACTGATCACACTTAACAGAAGAAATACTATTTTTAAAATAACAAAATAATAAAATGTTATAAAAAACATATTTGATTTCAAACTGGGTACTGGCAGACAGCTGCCAGTACCCAATATGGCGCATAATAAGGCCGAGAGGGGGGTTAGAGAGCTGTTTGGGGGGGGATCAGGGAAGTTGGGGGCTAAGGGGGGGTCCTACAGAACAGAATTATCTTTTTTTTTTTTTTTAAATCCCCAAAAAACTCTTATTTTAGTACTGGCAGACTTACTGCCAGTACTTAAGATGGCGGGGACAATTGTGGGGTGGGGGAGGGAAGAGTGCTGTTTGGGAGGGATCAGGGGGTGTGATGTGTCATGTGGGAGGTTGATACCTACACTAAAGCTAAAATTAACCCTGCAAGCTGGGCATTATACACGTGTGGTGCGCAACGGCATTTAGCTGCCTTCTAATTACCAAAAAGCAAAGCCAAAGCCATATATGTCTGCTATTTCTGAACAAAGGGGATCCCAGAGAAGCTTTTACAACCATTTATGCCATAATTGCACAAGCTGTTACCTAAAACCTAAAATTGTGAAAAATTTAACGCTTTATTTTTATTTGTTAGCATTTGGCGGTGAAATGGTGGCATGAAATATACCAAAATGGGCCTAGATCAATACTTTGGGTTGTCTACTACATTATACTAAAGCTAAAATTGACCCTAAAAGCTCCCTACAAGCTTCCTAATTAACCCCTTCAATGCTGGGCATAATACATGTGTGGTGTGCAGTGGCATTTTGCGGCCTTCTAAATACCAAAAAGCAATGCCAAAGCCATATATGTCTGCAATTTCTGAACAAAGGGGATCCCAGAGAAGCATTTACAACCATGTATGCCATAATTGCACAAGTTGTTTGTAAATAATTTCAGTGAGAAACCTAAAGTTTGTGAAACAATTTGTGAAAAAGTGAACAATTTTTTTTATTTGATCGCATTTGGTAGTGAAATGGTGGCATGAAATATACCAAAATGGGCCTAGATCAATACTTTGGGATGTCTTCTAAAAAAAAATATATGCATGTCAAGGGATATTCAGGGATTCCTGAAAGATATCAGTGTCCCAATGTAACTAGCGCTAATTTAAAAAAAAAGTGGTTTGGAAATAGCAAAGTGCTACTTGTATTTATTTCCCTATAACTTGCAAAAAAAGCAAAGCACATGTAAACATTGGGTATTTCTAAACTCAGGACAAAATTTAGAAACTATTTAGCATGGGTGTTTTTTGGTGGTTGTAGATGTGCAACAGATTTTGAGGGTCAAAGTTTGAAAAAGTGTGTTTTTTTAAATTTTTTCCTCATATTTTATAAAAATTTTTTATAGTAAATTATAAGATATGATGAAAATAATGGTATCTTTAGAAAGTCCATTTAATGGCGAGAAAAACGGTATATAATATGTGTGAGTACAGTAAATGAGTAAGAGGAAAATTACAGCTAAACACAAACACCGCAGAAATGTAAAAAAAGCCTTGGTCCCAAACGGACAGAAAATGGAAAAGTGCTGTGGTCCTTAAGGGGTTAAAAGGATATGAAACATAACATTTTTCTTTCATGATTCAGATAGATCATACAATTTTAAACAACTTTCCAATTTACTTCCATTAAAAGGACAGTCTAGGCCAAAATAAACTTTTATGATTCAGATAGAGCATGTAATTTTAAACAATATTCCAATTTACTTTTATCACCAATTTTGCTTTGTTCTCTTGGTATTCTTAGTTGAAAGCTTAACCTGGGAGGTTCATATGCTAATTTCTTAGACCTTGAAGACCACCTCTTTTCAGAATGCATTTTAACAGTTTTTCACCACTAGAGGGTGTTAGTTAACGTATTTCATATAGATAACACTGTGCTTGTGCACGTGAAGTAATCTTGGAGCAGGCACTGATTGGTTAAACTGCAAGTCTGTCAAAAGAACTGAAATAAAGGGGCAGTTTGCAGAGGCTTAGATACAAGATAATCACAGAGGTTAAAAGTATATTAATATAACTGTGTTGGTTATGCAAAACTGGGAAATGGGCAATAAAGGGATTATATATCTTTTAAAACAATAAAAATTCTGGTGTAGACTGTCCCTTTAACTAATTTGCATTACTGGGAGCAAGCGGAAAGCCAATGACAAGAGGCATATATGTGGAGCGAAAAAGAAGTAAGAGTGCTGAAAGAAATATATATTAGCCTTTGTGAATCTCTATCTATCCCCGCATAAATGTGGAGCCACCAATCATCAGCTTATTAAACTACCTAGGTATACTTTTCAACAAAGGATACAAAGAGAACAAAACAACTTAGAACACAAATTAATTTGAATGTTATTTAAAATGGTATGCTCTATCTGAATCATGAAAGAAAAAATGTGGGTTTCGTGTCCCTTTAAGTTTAGCAATATTCCTCTTCTTTTCCAGTTTCACTAAATAAGTACTTCCTCAACTAAAAACCACCAGATCTAGCAAGCTATTATTAAACCTGCTGCACCACAATGAGCAGTACTCAGAATCAACTCTGCCAACTGCTGAAATATTTCTTATTCAAAATCGCTTTGGCCGGGGGGCGGAGCCAACTACGGAGCAGTGAGGACGCATAGAGCTAGAGCTCCCCTGCTACCATCGCCCAAAACATAAGTTCAATGACCAAATAGACCCCCAAATTTGATCTAATTTGGCATAATACATCCTTCACTACCCCTATACCCTATTCTGTGGCGATCTCTCTGGGACCGAGACCTTATCTACACTTTACAGCACCGGAGCTATTCACTTGGCTTCACCGCAGCACCGGAATCTGACTTGAATCCCTTATCACCTACCCTACTCACCCGCTGACATCTGGTGACGGTCCGGTCACCCTCCAGACCCTTGCAACACTGCTCTATCGCTATGGATTAAAAAGACAGGACGCCGCAAAAGCCCGCGAAAGGCAGCCATTTTCATCAGACCTCCGTCCATGCAAGGTGTCACACGGAGCCTCTGGAACATCTGAGCTAACGCGCACACTTAACTCACCTTCTCTAGCCCCGTGTATATTCCATTAGGCAGTGGGACTTGGTGTCTCCCTTCCTGCAGCCTGACCCGGCACCCCAGAGTTAGCCTAGAAGGCATCCCGGCACACGTGAGATCTTCACCGGTGATAATTCCCTGCATCTATCTGCACACACCATACCTGCACTGCAGCTCATAAGGAATCCCTGACTCCTGCCTAACAGAAGTGAGTACACTGCCTAAACCTACTGACCTGGGTGGCAGAACTTCATATGTGACTCTCTCTATTTGTCATGCTTAGCCCCCTCTCCCTGCAGTGAAGTGGTGTTTCGCGGCCTAGCTCCCCCCACCTGGGGATTGTACAACACTGCAGCAGCATCTAGCTGTTTACACCTCTCTCTGGCAGTTGTAATCCCCCTTTCTAACACGGTCTGCTGATTCTGTGGGCTACAACCCTAATTCCTAGGAATACCATTTGCAGTCACAGCTCCCTTTAGAACCTCTGCAATCACCTAATCATCTTTGCACCTACCATAATCTACAGAGACTGTATAACACCCAAATCACTTGTTATCTTTATAAGGAATTCTCATTTCAATAAAGTGTCTTTGCAGAAACCCTACATAAGCAATTCAAAAACCGCATCTCTGCCCTCCTAGACGCCCCCCTCTCCCGCGTCCACTCCTGGGCGCGGGTCATATCCTAACTCCTTTTACCGGTCTCGCCCAGAGGTGGTACAGCCCCAGGAGAGGGGGAGTCACTCATCTATACTGCAGACTAGCAGTGGTTTACTGGACTTTCCTATTTATACTTTTACATAAGAAAATGATGGGATAGGGCACCTAGCTTGGAGAGGGCGGGGGTGGCGTCTTCCCAAATTTCATCTATTACTGGCTCAGCAGCCTCAAGTTTACATCATTAAACATGAATTCTTTGGTAATCCGGGAACCGCTTACTTATAGTATGGCTCAGTCTATCAAAAGAAAACCAAAGCACCAGGAAAACCCTAAGAGGACTCTTACTGATCATTTCCACAGTAAAAACTTCTCGGACCCCGACCTCTCAGGGGAAGACTCCAGAGATTCAGCGGCATCAGTGGCGGATAACCCTAGATCTGAGGTATCCCGCAAAGATAAAAACACTATTTCAGTCTACCTTTTTAGAATCTATTAAAATCTTAACTGATAAGATGGACACTCACTACTCATCCCTAAGGCAAGAGCTCCGCCAATCAGTTGGCAAACTGAAACGAGAGATCTCCTCCTTTGGAGAGAGAACTGAAATCCTTGAGAGAAAGCATGAAGATCTCGCAACTGACCATGCCAACCTACTGGCTTACTCTCAGTCACTGGCAGAGCAAATGTCAGATCTCGAATCCAAACTGGCGGATAACGAAGATAGATCCCGCCGCAACAACCTTAGGATCCGCGGCATCCCGGAGGATGTCCCCTCATCAGACCTCCAAAAATACCTGGTCGCACTGTTTAAGGATATCCTGGACTCCTCCACAGATCAGGATCTCTTGATGGACAGAGCACACAGGTCCACACGTCCCCGTAATTCTGTATTTGACACCCCCAAAGACGTTATTGTACGCCTACATTACTATGCCACTAAGGAAAGGATCATGAGAGCCTCTTTCACCAACAGACCCCTCAAGGAACCTTATAACAAGTTGCAGATCTTCCCCGACTTATCCCCATACACACTGGCCAAGAGGAGGACTTTTCATCAATTCACCCTAGCCCTCAGACAACACAAGATCAAATACAGATGGGGATTCCCTGTTAAGTTGCATGTACAATATCAAGATTCCTCCCACACAATCTCCTCCATAGAACAAGGTATGAAACTCCTCACCACTTGGGAACTCACTGGCCCCCCTGATCTTCCCCCCAGGAAAAAGGGAAAAACAGGCGACCTGAACCCCTCAGCTTCAGAGTGGCACTCCAGGGTCTCCACTCCACCACCCCAAGACTCAGATCTCTCCTGATGTTCTCCTCAGAGTTATCTGCTACACTTATAGCCCTTCTCGTTCTTTGAGAGAATATTTCTTCTAGAAACCCTTCTAGACTGTCCTTCAGAGGATATTTTGGGAAGGGGAGTGCACATACGGGTACACATCTTACTCTTTTCTCACTCCCCCATCCTCGATCTCCCCAGTAGGACCTTTGTTATGGACATCCAACGGACAGGTAAGCCTAGAGCCCACATACGGGTACACACCTTACTCTATTTTTGGCTCACAGCTTTTTACTTGCCTACACTGTTAAGATAAAGGTTTATTGTGACAAGCTTATAGATCACAAGTTTAATTGTATTTTGTTAAATATCCAAAATGTTATTTACTCTGTTGTTTTTTACTATTAAGATAATTCATCCCATCTTGTGTCTTGTACTGGACGAAATTACAGGTTCAATGTATACAGGCCTGACACAAGCATTGTTTGTTTAATATTATGTACCTCATTGCACCCTCTTTCTTTTAACCACACCTACTCTCCACAGAGGGTCTAGTTCGTTTTTCTTTTAACGTTATTTGCTCTTTATTTTCCTTTTTCACCAGTATGCTTATATCAATGAAGAAGTTTTGTTAGAACTCATCCTCTAGATTAGATGTTCAGGTCAACGAGACTATATTCACACCCTGTTACATGTTATCAATACTACCCTCAATCTCCTATCCCTACATACCCACCTTTCACGACACCTCCATTACCTTTCATATTCATACCCCACCTACCTCCTTCCAACACTTTTTACTCTTTTCTTCTCACTCCCTCATTACCTACTTTAACTCTTACCTCTCACCCCGGGTTAGTCCCTATACAATTATTTACTTATCCAGTCCTCAGTATTATACACACTACTACTCTCTGCTGAACCACCCCATCCACCTATTCATGAAGAATTGGGGGGCTCCGCCCCTGCCACCTCTCTGGCTTTCCACGCCTCTCTCCTGCTCTCTACTTACACACCGTCGCTGTCCTTATTTTCCCCTACGGGATTGCATTACTTCCTCTCATCTTCTCCCACCTGCCTCCCTTCCCTACTACTAGCTCTATTCCATACTCTCATCCCCCCCCTCACATCTTCACACTAATCCCCCACTGAATATACACTCAAGGCTCCGCCCCCCTTCCCAACCCCCTTCCTCAGCTTTCTCCCTTTACCCCTGCATTTACATTTACTCAACCCACGGTCCTCTAATACATCCCCACTTTCCCTTCCTATCCATTCCCCTTCCCTTCCTTTAACCAAAGCGGCTCTGGCCCGCTGTCTTCCTCTCCCTGGAAAATATACCTCAGAAAGTGAAGTTAACTCTAGCTCCCTGTCTCCATAATTAGTACTCATCTACACTCTTCGGACTCCACGCCCCCTTTTTTTTTTTCCTTTCTCTCCCCCTTTCTCCCCCTTCTTTTTTCCCCTTGCCCCCACCCACAGAACATAATTCAGCTCCACCATGAAAGACCTACATCTTCTAACCCTCAATGTTCAGGGATTAAATTCCCCTACCAAACGCAGCCTTCTATTTAACTTTTTACACAAAAACCGCATAGACATTGCCTTCATTCAAGAGACACACTGGACTCACGAATATAGCAAACGATACACCTCCAAACATTACCCAACACTCCTTGACGCCACATTCCCATCTAAATCTAGAGGGGTCGCTATTTATATGGGCAAAAATGTTCATTATGATCAGATCCATATTGAATCAGACCCCCAAGCACGCTACATTATTGCTGTTTGTAGAATAAACACCCACTTAGTGACCCTCCTTAACATATACGCACCGAATAGTAAACAAGTCAACTTCCTCAAAACTCTTCTTAAGTCTGTAGCTTCTATACAGCAGGGGGACCTCATATTGGGAGGAGACTTCAATCTCATATGGGATGTCCAAATGGACAGACAGGGACCTCCACTCTCTAGAAATGACAGAGCAACTCATTCGCTATCCTCAGCCTTCCAATCACTAATAGCGCTACATGACGTATATGACACTTGGCGCGCCCTGCACCCACAAGATAAGGAATTTACCTTTTACTCTTTCCCACATAGATCACACACATCTCTCACACATACTCCCCCTCTATCAATGACAAAATCTCAGAAACAACGAAACAAATTCAAACTCTTGAACTCAAAAAAACCCAATCCATGTTAGAGAAGTATAGAAGAATCTACTACCACTTCGGCAACAAAGCCTCCAGCCCAAGCCAGAATTATGTCTATACGAACCCCATTAGGGACACAGGTCACTGCCCCTCGTGAAATTGGCAACATCTTCAGACAATACTATTCTGACCTTTACAATATCGAGTCCAATTTAGAATCTTCGGCCTGTCCAGTTCAGCATATCTCTGAGTTCCTAAGTTCCTTAGATCACTCGCCCTCCCCTCATTATCGCCCGAGGATTCCTCCCCTCTGATGTCTCCGATCACCACACAAGAAATCTCAAAAATTATACGCAGTCTAAAATTAGGGAAAGCTCCTGGCCCAGACGGCTTCACAGCTAGGTTTTACAAAACTTTTTTGCCTCAGATTACCCCTATCCTCGGTAAATTCTTCCAAGAGATATTTTCAGGAACCCCCTTTGCAGCTGAGTTTTTAGAAGCTGTTATAGTTACCATTTTAAAATCTGGTAAACCACCTGATCTCTGCAGCAGCTATCGGCCGATCTCACTGATTAATATTGACACAAAAATATATGCCAAACTCCTAGCTAATAGGGTCGCAAAAGTGATTCCCTCCCTTATAGCGAGCGACCAGGTTGGATTTATCCCGAATAGAGAAGGCGTCGATGCAACCAGGCGAATTCTAGATGTCCTCCATCTTGCAGATTGCCGAGAAGTCCCCTTCCTGGCCCTGTCGCTAGACGCAGAAAAAGCGTTTGACAGGGTCAGGTGGGAGTTCCTTTGGGAGGCCATGACCATCTTTGGCTTCCCCGCCTCTTTCGTAGGTGCAGTCCAAACCCTCTATGATCACCCAACGGCCACTGTTCGTGGGGTAGGGTTCCAGTCTCCCAAATTCACCATCGCAAATGGTACCAGACAGGGGTGTCCCCTCTCCCCACTACTGTTTGCCCTCACCATAGAACCCCTAGCTCAATCTATCAGAATAGACCCTAAGACCACAGGATTAGCCATTGGACTGCATATCCATAAAATCTCCCTCTATGCAGATGACATTACTCTTTTCCTGACTTCACCTAACACTTCCCTCCCTGCAGTTTTCGCTATTCTAGAGAAATTCGGCTCACTATGTTTCTATAAACTTAATGTGACCAAAACTGAAGCCCTCCCCATAAACATCCCTCCACAAACTCTTTCCTCGCTGCAATCCACTTATCATTTCCAATGGAAATCTTCCTCGCTCAAGATTCTAGGAGTCCACCTTAGCCCAGACCCTCTGGCCACCATAGCGCAGAATTACACTGACAGACTCCCGGAATTCAGGAGATTCTTGATTCGTGGGAGTTTAGGGAGATTTCTTGGACAGGTCGCATTGCCGCGATAAAGATGTCCTTTCTTCCCAAGATTACTTATCTCTTTAGATCTATCCCTTACAACATCCCGAGAGCACTCCTTAATAGATTCCAAAGTCTAATCACTTCATATGTGTGGAGAGACCGCCGACCCAGGACATCGGGTCGTACACTAGAAAAGACGATTTTACAAGGAGGCCTTGCTCTCCCGAATGTGATCTCATATTACAATGCTGCAAGACTCTCACACATTCTCCGCTGGAATGATCCTGAGAGACAGCTTAGCTGATACTCTCTAGAGTCCTCGCTGCTGCCTCCGGGTATAACCCTCTCCGATATAATTTGGATTCCCCCCCACCATAGACGAGACGTTGACGACCTACACCCTATCTTTAGACATTCACTTCGATTCTGGGACCAGATCAGACACCACCCAGACATATCCCCTCATCCCTCCCCCGCCATGACAATTCCTGCTGCTCTCTATTGCCTCCCAGACTCCCACTATGACCTATGGCCACAGGCGCACACATTACAGGTCTCTGACCTCTATGAAGAGGACAAATGGCTCTCGCACCCAGCAATGTGAACTAAATTCCGACTCCCACCCAAGTTGCATTTTGAGGGATTCCGCTTGAGCACCCGCTTACGTACATGGGGTTATCCCAAACAGACACTCCGCCCATGCACCACTTGGGAGAGGGCGTGGAGGGGAGCTCACGCTCTCCGACACCTCCTGTCCCTTCACTACAATATACTTATTAACCCGACTCCCTCACATAAAATCTCACAACACCAGGCTTGGTAGAGAGAAATCGGTCTCACTCTTACCCTAGAGGATTGGCACGCCAGAATCAATATAACCAAAAAGATCCTCCATTGTGCCACACTATGGGAACTACATTATAAGATCTTAGTTCGCTGGCACCTGGTGCCAACTATCCTACACAAGATTTACCACTCACAATCCCCCGAGTGCTGGAGAAAATGTAAGATGCTTGGCTCCCCGCTCCACATATGGTGGACATGTCCAGTAATTCAGCCACTATGGAAAAAAGTATTTGCACTTCTCCGGACACTCGGTCTCGTCCCCCCATTTACCCCTGAAGTTACCCTCTTGCACATGCAGATGCCCAACCTCACTCCCCCTGGAGAAGCACTCACGATGTATGTCCTCATGGCCACAAAATTGACCCTGGCAAGGGCTTGGAGGGAGGAGAAACCACCGACTCTCTCCCAGGTAATCGCATGTATACATTACATCGGCCAAATGGAACAATACTCGTACAGAGTACTCGACAACACTAATGCTTTCCACAAAATTTGGCTGCCATGGCTCACAAAGTTCCCCAACTGGTCCTCAAACACTCAGACCCCACCTTAGACCTATTAATCATCTTCCACTCCCCCACACCTTCCTCTCCCTTCCTTTTTTTTTTTTTTCTCTCTCTTTCCTCCTTCTTCCACCTATCATGTCCGCCTTATATAAATTCTAGCGTTCTATATTTGAACGAAATTGAGTACCAATATCATCTTAAAACACAGACACAATACCAAAATCTACATATACAACATGTTACTTCCAGAAAAGAGACTTATCTAATGCCTAGACCTGCTCTCATTCTTATTTTCATTTATCTTCGCTTACCTCAGCATAAAAGTATTTAATTCTTCACATTTAATTGTATATTTCAATGACATATCTATGTACCTTCAATTCTGTATTTGCAGGCAATATTGCTGTACAATAAGTTGTCTCAATAAAAAAAAAAAAAAAAAAATCCTGACACCTTAGTTGTGAACATTGGCAGGGAGAGATCTGACTTATGTTCTGTAGGAAAACAAGTGTCCACAATAAATTTATTGAACTCAAAAAAAAAAAAAAAAAAATTCCCTTTGGCCTATATATTTTTCTAAACTAAGTTTAAATACTACATGACAGGTTGTTAGTCTGTTAATTTTTAAACTGTCTATTGTTTTTGTGTACAGGTTATCTGTTCATATGAATGCTTATAGTGGCATGCTGTCATCATTAAAACATCTAACAAGCCATCTATTTTATGATGTAAGGATTCTATGGGGTCGATTTATGAAGCTGAAACTTGTAAAATGCTGAATTCCAACAGTGGAATTCAGCCTGTCAGAGGCGAGCTGCGGCGGAAAGGGGCGCCTATGTGCAGACAGGGGTGCACATAGGCGCCCCTTTCCGCCGCAGCTCGCCTCTGACAGGCTGAATTCCGCTGTTGGAATTCAGCATTGCACACAAGCACTATTTTGCACTTGCGTGCAATCCCGCCCTCTGACCGCGCACAGCCAATCACATGTGGGAAGAAGCTGTCAATCTTCCTGGTCGGATGACCTAAGAGGTAGGGAAAGGTTAGGGAACCAGTGGTCTCATGACTGCTGCTTGTTAAATACGGACGGCAGGTTCTCTTGCAAAGCCTTTGTTAAAGTGAATGTAAATTTTGATGCTAAAGTGCCCAGTTTTTAAAACATTGATTAAAAACAGGGGCACTTTAATTCATCAAAATTTTCATTTCACTCCTGTTGTGAAAAAAAAACTTACCTTTTAATCTTCACAGCAGCTCCAGCTTCCTCCACCCGTTCCAAAGCCTCTTCCTGGGTCTAAAATGAGGCATCCGGCTTCCTCCAATCACAGCAGTGAATCAGACACTGAATCCCCCGGGGGGGAAGCTGTGATTGGAGGATGACCTATCAATCATTTCTGACATCAGAAATGGCTTGTGAGGCCAGAGGAAGCTGGAGCGGCTGTCAAGATTAAAAGGTAAGTTTTTTGTCACAACAGGAGTGAAATGTAAATTTTGATGAATTAAAGAGCCCCTGTTTTTAATCAAAGTTTTAAAAACCGGGCACTTTAGCATCAAAATTTACATTCACTTTAAATCGACCCCTATATGTATAGGTCTTAGCATTTGACACTATAGTTCTTTTTTTATACTGACATATCATGAAGTTTCCTGTTTAGATAGTTTGTTGTCATACAGGAAATATAGGCATGTTTGCCATAATATACAGAATACATCAGCTGTACACTGTAGGGTGACTCAGTTGTGGTTAAGGTTGCCTAGTAACACTAATTCCTTCTTTTTGTTTTTTTGTTTACAGAAGGATAGAGGATATAGATTACTTCCGATTTTTAAATAAATACATAAAAAAAAAAAATCAGATTTTTTAAATCCCTTCAAAGGGACAGTCTAGTCTAAAATAAACTTTCATGATTATAATAGGGCATGTAATTTTACACAACTTTCCAATTTACTTTAATCACCAATTTTGCTTGAAAGCTAAACCTAGGTAGACTCATATGCTAATTTCTTAGACTTCGAAGGCCGCCTCTTATCTGAATGCATTTGACAGCTTTTCGCCACTAGAGGGTGTTAGTTCATGTGTGTCATATAGATAAAATTGTAACTCCACGCACGTGGAGTTACCTAGGAGTCAGCGCCGATTGGCTAAAATGCAAGTCTGTCAAAAGAACTGGAATAAGGGGGCAGTTTGCAGAGGCTTAGATACAAGGTAATCACAGAGGTAAAAAGTATATTAATATAACCGTGTTGGTTATGCAAAACTAGGGAATGGGTAATAACAAAAATTATTCTTACCTGATAATTTCATTTCCATCTGTATGGGAAGAGTCCACAGCTGCATTCCTTACTTGTGGGAAATACTGAACCTGGCCACCAGTAGGAGGCAAAGACACCCCAGTCATTCTGCTAAGGGAACAAGGAACAGTAGGAGAAATATCAGGGTGAAAAAGGTGCCAGAAGAAAAAAATTCAAATTTAGGTTCTCTTGTTTGTTCTACAATTTTCAAACATCTTATCACATCAAAGACTTTGACACAATCAATTTGGTGACTGTATATGACCAAAGTATTGGGATTAAGCTGAAATTGGAAGCCGCTGCCTGGAGGAAGAGGGGTGAGTGAGATCGCTCTATCGATCTCTAGAAGGCAAGTGTTATCCTATGTTACATTCTTTTTTATATTCTGAGGAGCACTGAAACATGAAGAGTGCACTTGAATTATATGAACTATCAACAACAAAGCTTGTGAACTTTCTGCTCTTTAAACGGAGTATCTGCTACATATATAGCGAAGTTACGAGTCTGTGATACATTGTCTTTTCAGCTTATATATTTTTCACCTTGCCACATCGTGATTATAGTATTCATGTGAAAGTACTGATATAGCAACAGTGACTTTAACATTTGAACACTACAGACTTCAACATAATCTGGAGACGCTTACATTGAATGTCATATATCTAAGTTCAGTCACTAAGATTACGCTATTTCCAAGGATTTCTTGGGACTGAACTTTGTGTATATATATATATATATATATATACACACTCTTATTTATTTTTTTATAATTTATTGATACATATCGATGCTTTTATTTAAGGTTGTATGTTAGGTATTTTTTTGCTCCTTTATTATGTACTGTAACATGGTTGTTTTTAAAGAGATAGTATATGCATTTAGGATAAAGGGAGACGTCCCTGTACATATTCTTCTCATATATATTAACAGTAATCTTGTATATATCGACCATTAGTATTTTTAATAATATATTGTATATTTTGTGGCAAATTATTTTGACTAAATGAATAAATGTGTTTTTTTTACTTTTAGCTCTATAGCGCCCTCCATTTTTTCTTTCTAAGTAGAGATATCAGAATGTAGGGTATGCACCTCACTGGACGACAACTCCTCAGAGGTGGACGGCTCAGTGTTATCAAACATGTTCAATATTATCATCATTATTAAGGCAGATGGAACATAATTGAGAGGGCGGAACTAAGGCCTCCTCACCATTTTAACAGGAATTATTTATTAGGAATAGAGGGAGTGCCCTCTAAAGTAACAGAATCCTCCATCACTAGTGCAATAACCGGAGAACTAGAGAAATAAAACATCTTATTTTATTTAAAAAAAACGCACCCTTATACCCCAATGGCTGGGGCACTCACCACCTCCTATGACCCAGACAGTACAGGGATTTAGGACTCCTCTCTGATAAACACCCGTTCAGGAAAAAGGGAATTAATCACATGGGGCACAATGCAGTACCGTCCCTTCTATGAGAAAGCGCGCCAAGCTTGTAAGCTGCATGGCTCTCAAAGTGAAAGTGAAACCTGTATATTCCATAACAGCCTATGAGCCCATAACATCTCACGCATAAAAGCAGCATAAAAAATCAAACATATGGGGCGTGGCTAGGCAGCGGCCATGAAAGGTCGCAATATCTGTTGTTCCTAAGGGGATCTGCTCAATCCGCCGATTAACGCAGTAAATCTGAATAATATACTACCATTTACCTCATCTTTGATTAGATGGAGGAAAGTAGCGTTGACCTACACTACTTTTGCAGCGTTCATGATCTTTAGGACCCAGATCTGGCCCGTTGAGTTCCTAGGCGACGGCCTTGTGGCAGGACCTCGACACCCCCCCCCCCCCAGTAACCTGGGGTATAGCAGTCAGAATTCGACTGTCCACTTTCCTACAAAGGGAACCATCACTCAGGTTATCCTTTATACAGGTAGATCAATTGGGGAAACGGAGCTGCGCATGAACCGGTTAATAAAGGGTACAGAATCGGAGAAGAAAATGGAGGCCATAAACAAATGGGAAAGAGACGTGACGCAGCTCATAAGAGAACACTACTGGAGCTTGGAGGCTGAACTCTGCAGACTCTTTACGGGAATGGCATTTACAGGGGCCCCCTGAGTACAGATGGTGAGAGAAATCTTGGGTCAATGAAAGAGGATAACATCAGTACCCGCAGAAACAAAACCACCCAGCAGCAGGGCATAGCAACCATGGTGGTTCAACCTTACAGTGGGCAGCTTATTAGATCCACATATCAGATACAGATAGAAGATGTTGAGAACCAGATTCAGACCCGCTCTAATTCCACACTAATGGATAGACCTAATCTGCTATCTCCTAACTGCCCGCCCATAATCAGGTCCAGAGCGGTAAGTGAAATGTATAGAAACTCCCTGACTGTTCCAATAGACCGGGGCTATGCGGCTCTGAAAGACTCACAAGCAGAAAACACACGGACTGTGCGCCCCGGTACTCATTGCCCTTCACTGCGGTGAGCCCTTCACAGGACTTTGAGAATCGGAGAGAGACCCGCTTGTTCGATAGCCCCAGCTTACTAACCTCTGCCCATCCTCACATAATGGTAACAAAGGCTGGAGAGACTGTTAACTTTAATCACACAGTGTATGTTTACCCCAGCCTGTTACCTGCTAGCCGAACACCTATTGTAGTAACCGGAGCTGGAGGGGGGAGAGGCAGAGAGCTCTCAACTATCCAGGCTAGGCTGGGCAACCCTGCAGTGGGACACTTACAAGCGATAGGTACATGGAACATTTGCTCCTTGCGCACAGGACTCTATAGCAAGCGGAGTCCTTTACATGACACCCGTCAGGGAGTGGGCTAAGGGGGACTGAAGCTCTGCAGCCCTGCTTATAAATCTCACTTTTGAGACTACTGAGGGGCTTATATCCTGAGGAGTCCCTCTAATACTATAGCAGGTCACCACTACTAGACAAGCTCTCTGTGTATGGTATTGCAAGTTGCTTTTATTTCGCAGTGACATTTCCGGTAGCACAAATACTGTAATAGTTATATACGCTGTGGTACTCATGGGGACTTCTTGTCTGAAACCTTCATATATGTTATCGTACATTTTTGTCTGCCTTCCTCAGTAGATTGTTATGTGTTAAATAGCCCAGTTCACTGTTTAATCTTAGTTAACACTTGTTATGGGCAGTGGATGTGTTATGCTACTATATTTACCCTTTTTATGCTTAAATACAGTAACCCTAATGGCTGGTTGGGAGCATATACTAATGTTTCTAACAGTTAAACGTGATATGCTTCTCTGGATGGAGTGAGTTTGCACGCAGTTAGAGGTAATACTGATAATCTGCAACAGGTACAGTATAGTTAATGCCTTGACCACATTTAGTCTAGGGTAAGTCAGATGTAGGAAGTTAATATCCTATGTTATAATAACACACCTGGTTATATTTATATATTTTTTTTATTTTTTTTTAAATACTTTATTTATTTCCAATACTCGCCACAGCAACAATGAGTGTAAACATTAAAATTTATACATATCACAACAAAAAATATAGTCGCTATAGCAATACTGGGTTTTATAATACATTCTAATTTTCCTAATCCTAACTGATTCTACTATTCCCCTGTCTGCGGCCTCCCCTTCTACTAAGCCTATGTTAGGTCCTATAAACATAAACCATGGACTGTAGATTGCCAGCTTGTCACGCCTCTCTACTATAGTTGTTTAGGGAAAGTCTGCATATCATTGTGGCGTTGTGACAGTTCATAAAAGTCTTTTCTTAGCCGGCAATCATCCCAGAGCGATAAACATAAACATAAACTTTTTCTACTTAGGGTAAAGCTTCTAATCAGTAACTAGTAACATAAAGTATCAGCTTCTGTCTCTTTGCCTCGCCTCTCTCTCATCTTGAGAAGACTGCGTTTCGCAGTCTCGCTCCGAGGCGCCCCCCCCCCGGGTTCGTCTCCCTTAGTCTCCTTCCCTCCTGTGTGGTGAGTAGTTGTTTAGCTAACGGAAGATGTTCCATTTGCCATGTAGTTGTGCTTGTAGTACATAATCTGAGTCCTTGAGTGGGTATATAATCTGTTTCTGATGCTGAGGGTCTAAGCTATCAATAAGGGGCTCCCACTTGGTCAGAAAGTGTTTAGCCCGTAGTGTTATGTCTCCCTGCGTGTCTATCTGCTCATATACCATTTGTTGTTGTAAAGCGAGTTTCAGGTGCGTCAGGCTCGGTGAGTCAGCTGTCATCCAATGCTTAAGAATGAGTTTTCTGGCCAATAGTATCACATTGTGAATAAATTTAGAGTGAGTTAGTTCCTCTGTCGGTGAGTGCAGGAATATCACCCTGATCGCTGTCAGTTCAAATGTGTCCCTAATGACCCTCTCTACCCAACTCCTTGTCATTCCCCAAAATTTTGCAAGTCTTGGGCATTGCCATATCATATGTATCATGTCTGGTTTGGGGTGTGAGCATTTTGGGCATAGTCCAGTGGTGTCTGGATTCCACCTGTGGTACATCCTAGGAGTTATATATGCTTTGTGTAATAGCTTCATATGTGATTCTCGGATTTCACTTGATAGTGAGGCTTTTCTCACCTTCGTGATACTTTGCTCCACGATCTGATCTAAGGTTGACTGGTCAGTCAGTGTATTCCATGTCTCCTGAATGTAGTCTCTCGTGGTGCTATTGGGTAGTGTCTGAAGGGCTCTGTAGGTGTGGGAGATGGAAGTCATCCCCCCTCTAGTCAGTGACAGTAGCTTATAAACCTCACAGTCCGTGTCAGGCAGAGCCCCAGACCTCAGAAGGCCCTGCACGTAGTGTCTTATCTGGAGGAAAGCGAAGTGGTGATTTCTAGGTATGTGGAAGTCAGTTTGTAGGTCAATGAATGGCTTAATAGTTTTCTGGTCCTCCGACAGTATTTGTCGGAGGGTCGTTACTCCCCATTCCTCCCACTGTTTAAAAGGTTTGGTAGTGAAACCCGCCTGGAAATCAGGGTTGCCTCGTAGTGGGAGATAAACAGTGTATTTATGTGTGACTCCAAATGCCCTACAGATCCTCCACCACGCTTTTATGGGGTGGAGGTAGAGGGCTGCGCCTCCAACTGCCCCTTCAACCTGAGCTCTGGTCATGTGTGGAAGCATTTTCAGGGACCACGGTGTAATGAGTTGCTCCTCCAATTTATTATTGGTGAAGTTGCCTTTATCTAGGAGCCAGTCCATCACATATTTAGCCAAAGCCGCCCAGTTGTAGTATTCTATGTTTGGGAGTCCAAAACCTCCCATCTCAGGCGTAGCTGTCATTTTGAGATAGCTTAGTCTGTGTTTTTTCCCTTTCCACAGAAATTGTGTAATGTCCCTATTTAGTGTTTTAAGATCTTGTTTATGTATCAGCTCTGGGAGCATCTGTAGTGTATACAGCATTTTGGGAAATAATATCATTTTGATTAGTCCCACTCTCCCCGACAGTGTGAGCGGTAGAGTGGACCAATTCAGGAGTGTCTGTCTCAAATTTTTAAGAAGTGGTTTAAAATTGATGTCGTACCACTGAGTGGGGTCCCTAGCCAGCGTGATACCTAAGTATTTGAATGTATTGGTAACTATTTTAAAGTTATCTCCAAGTGGCACCTCAGGCCTGCTATTCCGTAGCCATAATAGCTCCGATTTCTCTTTGTTCATGCAGTACCCTGAGATTTCGCCAAATTCAGCAATAATACGCATTATACAGGGGATATTCCTTCTAGGCTCGCGCGTGTATAGGATCATGTCATCTGCGAAGAGGGATATATGTAGCGTTTCTTTACCTATCCTGAGTCCCTCCGTGTCTTTTCTAATTTTAATCGCCAATGGCTCAAGTGCGAGGTCAAAGAGGATCGGAGACAGGGGGCATCCCTGTCTCGTACCCCTCAGGAGCGGGAATGTATTGGATGGCGTGCCATTGACCAGGATCGCTGCGCGAGGATCATTGTAAATGGTGCGTATGGCTGTCATGAAGTCGCCCTGTATCCCAAATTTCCCCAGTGTCGTGAACAGGTGGTCCCACAGTAATTTGTCGAATGCTTTTTCGGCATCCACAAGTATCAGGCAAGCATCCTCACCCTCCCGATCTTGGTCTTGTTTACCTTTCCCCCAGTAGTGTGAGAGCACCACCTGTAGCTTTCTCATGTTTTTGACAGAGGATCTGCCTTTCACAAACCCCGTCTGGTCGTCATGTATCAGTGATGGCAGTATTTCTGCAAGTCTGTTGGCCAAAATTTTTGTAAACAGTTTGTAGTCCGAATTCAGTAGGGAAATTGGTCTGTAGGATGACGTCAGTAGGGGGTCTCTGTCTGGCTTGGGGATGATTGTCACGTTTGCTTCTGTAAATCTGTTAGATAAGTTTGCCCTCCCTTCCATGATTGCGTTAAACAAAAGTGTGAGTGTTTCTGATGTTTCTCCTTTGAGCATTTTATAGAATTCCCCCGGTAAGCCATCAGGTCCAGGGGTTTTCTCTAGCGGCATCATGTCAATTGCTCTAGCGACCTCTCGGGGCTGGATTGGGACATTCAGTTTGTGTAGTTGTTCTTCATCTATCTGTGGGAGAGTCATGTCTTTCCAGAAATTTTGTTTCTGTTCTGCACTTACTTCTTGGGAGTTGTAAAGATTAGAATAGTAGTCTATGAATGCCTTATGAATTTCTGATTCCTGTGTCAGTATCCTGTCCTGTCCTCTAATGGCCGTTACAGTATTAGGTTTCCTATCTAGTCTGGTAATTCTTGCTAATAGCTTCCCTGTACGATTCCCATAGCGGTAGAATTTAGCCTGTAATCTGTTGTGGGCTTTAACTGATGTTTGTATGAGGTGCGTGTCTCTGAGGGCCTTAGTGTCTCTGTATTTAATTCTATTCTGGTCCGTCGGGTGTCTTAGATACTGGTTCCTAGCGTTAAGGAGTTGGCGCAAGAGGAGCTCTCCTCTCCTCCTGCATGTTTTAGTGAGCTTTATCGCGTAGGCTGTCACCACTCCTCTCAGAACCGCTTTTGCAGTTTCCCAGAACAGGGGTACATTGTTTATATGTTGAGTGTTAAGGTCCTTGTACACTAGCCACTCTCCTATCAGGTGTTTTCTGAGATTTAGATCGTGGTATAGATATGTGGGAAAATTCCATCTACAGGTCTTTCTCTGTGGGGTGTCAGTACGCAACTCCAATGTGACTGGAGCATGGTCTGATAATGTTATAGGATCTATTTTTATCTCCTTGACCTTAGGGCATAGCAATTTGGATACCAAAAAGTAGTCTATACGGGAGAGGGTGGTTTTAGATGGGTGTGAGCATGTGTAGTCTCGTGTCTCAGGGTTTCTCTCTCTCCAGACATCTGACAGGGACAGGGTGCTACAAAAGTTTTTCAGGATTAGCGTTTCTCTTTTGGATCCTTTCCATGGTTGTGTTGGATGTGTGTCACTATTGGGGTTACGGAACCTATCAGCCGGTGTGTGTGGAGCAATATTGTAGTCTCCCCCCGCTATAATAGGGAGGTCTGAGAATTGTATGAGCTGGCTTTGGATGTGATTGAAAAACTGTCTCTTCCCCGTCTGGGGGCCATATATCCCACACAGCACCAAGGGCTGCGTGTCTATTTGTAGGTTGACCATCAGGTACCTGCCCTCAACGTCAGCTACTGTCTGTGTGATAGTGTAATTTAGACCCTTACGGAGTAGGATGGCCACCCCCCTTGCTCTTTTCCTTTCATATGGGGTGTATAGCACCTCCCCCACCCAACTCTGCCTGAGTTTTTGATGCTCAATTTGTGAGAGATGTGTCTCCTCCAATATTGCTATATCAGTCTTCTTGGTGTTAAGGTGTCTTAATATCGCCTTTCTTTTAATAGGGGAGGTTATCCCCCCTACGTTCCATATGGTGATTTTCATGTTCCCTGGGTAGTATGCTTAGTTTATGCCTTTAGAACTGTGTATTGATGTAGTCGTGTGTGGTATACTGTGCTTAGCTGATTGAGTATGTCAAGGTGCACTGTACTTACTTGTTACTGCGGTCACCAAAGTCCGTCCTCTTTTCCCTAGGGGGTAGCGCCTCAGGGCCAGACAGATGCTATCTAGTGCTAAATAAACCAGTTAACAACAAGTCTTGCAATACAACAGCAAATTTTCCCCTTTTCTATCCCCCAACAGTTTCTACAACCCGCAAAGTGCTTTCAGCAGAGAGATAAAGTCCCACCCCCCCCCCCTCACTTGTAAAGGATATGGTTTAATATGTCCCAGTCCTTGAGATGTTTTATTCTTTTCTTTTCAGTGTCTTTCTGTGGCCCCAGTCTTGGGCTTTGGGTTTTATGGATCAGGAGCATCATTTCTTTGCTCTCTTGCTTGTCGTTGCTCTCCCTCTCTTTGCAAGTGCAGCTTGAGCTGTTTTGGTGACTCGAAGAACAGCGGTCCGTTGGTTGTATGCAGTCTTAATCTCGCTGGGTACAGGAGGGCTGCCGCTCTACCCTGCTCCATCAGTTGCTTGCAATAAGGTGAGAATTCTTTCCTTCTGGCTGCAACTGTTGCTGAGTAATCTTGAAACAGGTATATTTTTTTGCCCTCATATTCCAGGGAAGCAATTTTTCTGTAGGCCTGCAGAATTGCCACTTTCGCCTTGAAGTTGAGGTATTTTACCATGATCTGACGTGGCTGTTGATTATTCTCCTCCGGTCTTCTTGGGTCACCCACTCTGTGGGCTCTTTCTACCGTGCATGGGAGACATGCTTGAGGGATATGCAGCATCTTTGGTAGGGTTATCTCTGCGAACTCCACAAGCTGTGATCCCGGGAGTGATTCTGGTATACCCACTATCCGCAGGTTGTTTCTTCTTGACCTGTTCTCCAGGTCATCAATTTTTGCCCATAGTCGGTCAGTCTGTTGTTGCAAGGATTGGATGGTAGCTGCAGCTTCTCTGTGGCGGGTCTCCCCCTCTGCCACCCTCTGTTCCACTTGGGTTAGTCTGCCATTGAAAGATTTTACTTCCGTTGTGAGTGAGTCCATTCCTGTTTGCAGTTGTTCTATTTTTGGTAGGAACAGCGCTGAGATCTGTGAAACAATGGGGTGGGTGTCTATAGAATTAAAGTTCGCCCCCTCTTCAGCCCCAACAGGAGCTTGTGGTGTCTCCCCGTGGTTCTTTTTCTTGTCTGCATTTTTAAGTCTGCTCGCCATTGTTCCTGTTTTTTTGATGTATGAATGGTAGTATTTTTGCATACAGCTTTGGGGGTCCCCAGTTACGTTCACCAACTATGTTGTGTGTCTGCAGTTATTTTGTTGTTTTAATATGGGATGATAGATTGTGACTAGGTTTCTATAGGCCACTGGATGGAGTTTGGACTAGGTTTAAACTGGTATTTAGTCAGCGTTAGGTGAGCAGGGGGGGCAGACCCACACCTCCTAGCCCTGCATGCTGTGGGGGGTGATGCTACTACTCAGATGGGAGGCGGTCTGGGGGGTTTTGGGTCAAGGGGTTGTCTCTCCCCAGGTTATGTCTTGTCTCTTTTCCTGGGCTAACAGCACAGAATGATATGAATGATAAGCCTCCCCCAGTTTAGAGAACCTGCGCTTTCAGAGAGAGGGGGGGAGGGGGAGGGGAGCAGGTAAAGAAAGGGGGCCCTTCAGTAACCCTCAGGCCATTTAGGGCATGTGTCCATAAGCAGGTGTTTGGCTTGTGAGTTTATGTGGCCCTTTTTTCCCAAGATCACACTTCAGTTCCCTTGTGTGTTTTGGACCCTTGGCTTGTTTTTGTCCCTCTGTTATTTAAATGGTGTTCTCTGCTGTTAAGTGAACACGCAAGGGGTTAATAGCCACTCGCTGCAATGAGAAGTACAAAGTCCCCCCTCCAATTATGCCTATTATAACTGTTTAGCCTGCAGGCATTAATAGAGTCACTTCTATATTGTACACCAGATGCGCTGCAGCCTGCTTTATTTTGTTTAGTGCACAGCAAGGGCAAGATGGCGGCTTTTCCCGCCTTTGAATTTGCTCTCCCTCCTGGACTTACAAGTTGCCCACTAAGTATCTTGGCTCTAGGCGAGGTGCAGGTGTTTGTCGCCAGTTTCTTAGAAAGTGTGTGAGTCTCTTTTTTACCTTGCGGTCTCTGCGTGTCAGCTTAGCTGCGGCCGCAACTGCCTTCTGCCACCTCTGTCTTGCTGCTTCTGCGGCGGGGGGATCCGATGTCCGATCCCTTGCTGTCAAATGTCCGGGCAGGTTTGGGTACCCCTGCCAAGGAATCCAGCTCTGTTTAAGGGCGCACCTTAGGCTTTTACCCAAGTTAAGGAGCCGAGAACAGCGGAGCTCCGTTCTCTGCTTCCACTCGCTGCGCCCGCCCACCGGAAGTCCCGTTATATTTATATTTAGTGATTCCAATGACTGCCAGTGTCATCCAACACCACTGTGTATATTGTTAGCAGACTGGTGTGTTATCTTATGCCCATATTGTAAGATATCTTCTACTTTGTTTTAATTGAAATACATTTGCTATCGGAGTAAGTTCCCACACAGTAAGGTGTTATTTGGTGTATCCATAATAGTTATCGTCCAGTTTGAGCTTTGCCTCCACTTAGCCTAAGTTAAACTTGTCATAGATTATAGACATTTTATACTGTTACAACCCTGTTACTAAGTTTACAGTAATCTTAATGGCTGCTTGGAAAATTCTGTATAACTATATGTTTTGCAGCTCAATGGACTACCCTATATTCGCAACGCAGGCTGCTTATTATAACACTTAGCCAAAATATCTCCTCTGTGTGAATTAGTTCATGCACAGTCAGACGTTGCACTTCTAACTCACAATGGTCATAGTCTAGTTAATTGCTATCCTCATTTAGTCGCACACCTCTGTAACCCAGCACTAGAGCATTACAATTCTCTACATATGTTTTTATTGCCTAATTTTATCCCCTCTTACTCTTGATAACCAATCTTTATGATTGTACCTTCAGTATGGTCGCTGTAATCCCTAATTTATTCTCTTTCTGGCTGGAGGTGCCATCCGCGGCCGGGGTGACACCTTTTAGTCTAGATGATCAGTACCCCTAAAGTTACTTTACCCTCATAGTAGCAGTACACGTAGGCAAGATTATATACTGTGTTGCACTACTTCACCACTTAGTTTTTGGTTAATGGACTTTAGAAATATTACAGTACTTTTGTATATGCAATGAGAATTTTCCACATAGTAGATCTAGAAGCTTATTTGTGCCCATATTGTATGTTCTTCTTATGTACCTGTTAGAGATATTGCAGCCAAATCTTTGTTTCATTTGGATGTTTCAATGCCCCTAAGATGGTTCCTTCCCTTCTATGTTGGCTAATTCTAGAAAATGGGTCCACAAGTGGCCCCTTTATTTTCGGTCCCCATACTCCCCCTTCTATTCTCACACAGCATCTTGCGGCCCTTGAGTGGCTGGTTCACTTTAACATGGGGAATCCTTCAAACCAGTTATAATATTATAAGTCATTTCTGTATGCTTATCAAAATAGAAAATAAAGGTTTTCCTTTGAGACTCAAGAGTAATCTCCTAGTGTGCATGTTAACTCTCTCTATCTCCATATTCAGTTAAGAGGTCCAAAAGTGGCCTCAGCTGCCACATAGAGAGTTTCTAGTACAACAAGCAAACTATATATTATAATATATTCAACTGTCAAGTAAATTTACTCTGTGTGTTAGATTTAAGGTGCATTCATAACATGTACGGAAAATAGTTTATTATATAATTTATAATGATGTGCTTGTATTGTATACATTGTCTTATACCTCAATAAAAACATTATAAAAACAAAAACAAAAATCAAACATATAAGATTGTTCCCCCCTGTTCAATAACCCCAAAGGAGATATTAACCCTTGATTTTATACAGATAAAAGGTGTCACAATGTTGACCCTGTCTTCTTGCGTTATCATACATGTATAAAATATGAAACAATCTTACCAGAATCTACGCCATGGAACAGGAACACGGCCCTTCAAGTGTAACAGATAGTAGCATCGCTTCTGACATGGACTTGAGTGAAGAAAGCAGGCAGCGAAACTCGTCAACGCTGATTACCTATGGAGCTGTTAATATGAGTCGGGATGGTTTCACAGAAAGACTCTCCCTGCATCTCAGCACTCTAACTTTTATCCATGCTCTCACTGTGAGGCTGACAGGACTACTTAAAACTCCAGACTGTCCCATTAAGGACAGGGAATTTCAGAGAAAAATGTATCTGGGGAATTTTTAGCATTTTTGCAATCACTCCATTTACGTCCTCTGGGGTTTCATGCACTGGAAGCGATCACGTGCTACACACAACTGCAGGAGGGAGAGGGAGGGTGGAATAAATTTTGGGAAAGGGATCTGGGAGGGGGGTAGGGTATCGAGGAGGAGCTGCAACACTACAGAAAAAAATTGATTTAGCCCAAAAACTGCCTAAAATTGAGCAAACTGGGTACTGGCAGACAGCTGCCAGTACCCAAGATGGCGGCAAATAGGTAGAGGGGTGAGGGTTAGAGAGCTGTTTGGGGGGGGGGGATCAGGAAGGTTTGGGGCTAAGGGGAGATCCAACACTGCAGTATATATATATATATATATATATATAAAAATAAAATAAAGTTTTTTATTTTAGTACTGGCAGACTTTCTGCCAGTACTTAAGATGCGGGTGACAATTGTGAGGTGGGGGAGGGAAGGGAGCTGTTTGAGGGATTGGGGGTGGGATGTGTCAGGTAGGAGGCTGATCTCTACACTAAAGCTAAAGCTAAAATTAACCTTACAAGCTACAAGCTACCTAATTAACCCCTTCACTGCTGGGCATAATACAAGTGTGGTGCGCAGCTGCATTAAGCCGCCTTCTAATTACCAAAAGGTAATGGCAAAGCCATATATGTCTGCTCTTTCTGAACAAAGGGGATGCCAGAGATACATTTACAACCATTTGTGCCATCATTGCACAAGTTGTTTGTAAATAATTTCAGTAAGAAACCTAAAGTTTGTGAAAAAGTTAACAATTTTTTTTATTTGACCGCATTTGGCGGTAATATGGTGGCATGAAATATACCAAAATGGGCCTAGACCAATACTTTGGGTTATCTACTAAAAAATGTATATACATGTCAAGGGATATTCAGGGATTCCTGACAGATATCAGTGTTACAAATATAGTAAATTATAAGATATAAAAATAATGTTATCTTTAGAAAGTCCATTTCATGGCGAGAAAATATAATATAATATAATAATGTGTGGGTACAGTAAATGAGTAAGAGGAAAATTACAGCTAAACACAAACACAGCAGAAATGTAAAAAACATAAATTATGCTTACCTAATAATTTCATTTCCATCGAGGGGAGGAGAGTCTACGGCTTCATTCATTACTGTTGGGACTTAAGAACCTGGCCAACAGGAGGAGGCAAAGACACCCCAGCCAAAGGCTTAAATACCTCCCCCATTTCCCTCATCCCCCAGTCATTCTGCAGAGGGAACCAGGAACAGTAGTAGAAATATCAGGGTATATAAATGGTGCCAGAAGACGATTAAATTTAGGTCCGCCCATCGAAGATAAGGACGGGAGCCGTGGACTCTCCTCCCCTCGATGGAAATGAAATTATCAGGTAAACATAATTTATGTTTTCCATCTAAAGGGGAGTAGAGTCCACTGCTTCATTCATTACTGTTGGGAACATATACCCAAGCTCTACAGGACACTGAATGAAACCGGGAGGGTAAAAAGGCAGACCCTAATCAAAGGGCACCACAGCCTGCAAAACCTCTCTCCCAAAAACAGCTTCCGCAGAAGCAAAAAGGTTAAATTTGTAAAACTTTGTAAAAGTGTGTAAGGAAGACCAGGTAACCGCCTTACAAATCTGCTCCATAGAGGCCTCATTCTTGAAGGCTCAGGACGAAGCCACAGCTCTAGTTGAATGAGCCGTGATCCTCTGAGGAGGCTTACGTCCAGCTGTCTCATAAGCCATGCGAATCAAACTCCTCAACCAAAAAGACAAAGAAGTAGCAGAGGCCCTTTGCCCCTTGCGCTTCCCAGAATACACCACAACGAGAGATGTAGAGTGCCTGAAATCCTTTGTAGCCTGAAGATAAAACTTCAAGGCACGAACCACAAGAAGAAGTAACCACTCCTTTAAAGAAGAAGGATTAGGACACCAAGAAGGAACAACTATTTCCTGATTGATGTTACGGTTAGACATCACCTTGGGGAGAAACCCCAACCCAGTGCGAAGTACAGCCTTATCCGCATGAAACACCAGATAAGGAGGATCACATTGCAAAGCAGCTAGTTTAGATACTCTGCGTGCCGATGCAATAGCCAACAGGAAGAGAACCTTCCATGACAGAATCTTAATGTCAATGGAATGAATAGGTTCAAACGCAACCCTCTGCAAAACCTTAAGGACTAAGTTTAAGCTCCAAGGCAGAGCCGACTGTATAAAGACAGGCCTGATTCTAGAGAGAGCCTGAACAAAAGATTGGACGTCAGGGAGCTCAGCGAGTCTCCTGTGCAACAAGACTGATAATGCCGAAATCTGTCCCTTTAAGGAACTAGCGGCAAGACCCTTCTCCAAACCATCTTGGAGAAAGGACATAATTTTGGATACCTTCACCTTATGCCAAGGATATGCTTCTCACACCAGGACAAGTAAGTCCTCCACACCTTATGGTAGATGGGACGAGTGACTGGCTTCCTTGCCTGAATTAGAGTATCAATCACACTTTCAGAAAAGCCTCTCTTGGCTAAGACTAGGCGTTCAATCTCCATGCAGTCAGCCTCAGAGAATCTAGATTTCGATATTGAAAGGGGCCCTGTGTCAGCAGATCACTGCGACAGGGTAACCTCCATGGTGGAAAGGATGACATCCCCACCAGTTCCGCAAACCACGTCCTCCGCGGCCACGAAGGAGCAATCAGAATGGCCGAGGCCCGCTCCTGTTTGACGCGTGCCACTACACAAGGTAGAAGTGGTAACGGTGGAAAAATGTAAGCTAGGCTGAATCCCAAGGAAACGCCAAGGCATCTATCAGTTCTGCCTGGGGATCCCTGGACCTTGTCCCGTATCGAGGTAGCTTGCAATTGAGTCTGGACGCCATGAGATCTATCTCCGGCGTTCCCCATCTGAGACAAATCCCTGCAAACACCTCAGGGTGGAGAGACCATTCCCCCGGATGAAAGGATTGTCTGCTGAGAAAGTCCGCTTCCCAGTTGTCTACACGTTGCATGTGAATCGCTGAGAGTGAGCAGTCGTGGAACTCCATCCACTCCAGAATCCGAGACACCTCCCTCATTGCAAGGAAGCTCCTCGTACCCCCCTGATGGTTGATGTAAGTGACTGAGGTAATGTTGTCGGTCTGGAATCTGATGAAACTGACCGACCCCAGAGAAGGCCAAGCCCTCAGAGCATTGTAAATTGCTCATAGTTCCAGGATGTTGATCGGAAGGAGAGACTCCTCCCTGGACCTCTTTTCC